>NC_137954.1:12557672-12781490 GCF_963924665.1 Micromys minutus | reverse complement strand
GAGAAGTCCAAAATGACCAACATCTGTATTCATCCATCTATTGGTTCCATAACCTTTAATTAAACAATGTGCTAGAAGAGAGCTTGTGAGAGCAATAGGTCACGGCTCACTGTGACAGGAGATAGAAACTTCACAGGCTCTATGCCTGAAGAAGCATCCTACAGGGTTTGATGTATCTATAGAAGGCCTAGGAAACATACAGAGGTATCCCAGAATAGTCTAAACATCACAGCTCAACCTAACTATTGAAAGGTTCAAAATAAATGTTGAGTGGCACATCTTGCTGGATGAGAGACACGCTCCTGGGGTGAAGGTTGGATACTTGAAACTGTTCCTTTTCCAGCCTGCACTGAGCAAGCAACTGAACAACCCACTCAGTGGCATTCCAGTGACCAAAAATGCTCGCGGCACTCACACAGCAGTTGATAATCCTAAAACTATCACAGCCCTTATTTTCTTCTCATTTTTACCCACAAAGATCTAGGATCTTTTTTCCCCTCCTTGGAGAAGTGTGACAAGAATCCATTTGGTTTATCTTTAAAGTATCTCTAAAGTTCCCCCCACCCCGGTATTTTCATTGTGTGAGTTTAGCAACATGGAGAAACTTCACACACAGCCATTCAGAATGTCAGAAAACATAAATTTCTTTCAAGATTCATTACTCCAAGCCACATACTTAGATGAAAGCACAACCCAAGGCTTTCAGGGTTAACATTTGCAGCCAAGAGATTTTTTTTGTTTGTTTATTTCAATATTTAACTATAAACTGAGGCAGAAAGCATCCTATGAAATTGCTTGAATGAGTTGAAAGATCAAAGTTATGAATCTGGGACAAAACTGATAGTAAGTTTGGTCTTCAAACAAAGACCTAACAACCCATGTGGGGCACACCACTTACACGACTGCTCAGCTGTGCCTGCTACTAACAACTGACAGATGCAGGGAGACCCTCCCTGATCAAGAAGACACTATGCTGACTTCATTTCAAATCCACTAAGGTCTGGAACTATATTTTTGAGAAGACAGACAAGAGTCTACTTGGAGTTTGTTGTTGGTTGTTTTTGATACACAAATGTACCCTATTTGGAAAGCTTTTAACATTAAACCTACACATACAAAATGATTCTCTAGTTCTGGAGAGTTCTGATGTCTTCCCTCAGGAAGGCTGACTTGAAGACTGTCTCAGAAGGATTAGGCATTGATTGTTTTGGTGCCTTAATAGCTCTTGACAGAAGACTATGAAAACTAATCAGGAAGTGTACAGGAAGACTACTGTCAAATCTGATTTCTCCGGGACATTCTTGTTTCTGTCATGCATATCCGGCTCCATAAATACAGTTTCAGAATTACGTCTCAAATACTGGCCAGAGTGAGGACTGCAGTATTTCACCACATTCATAAACTAAAAATGTTCCGAGTTCTTTTCTCCTCATCCCATTTTGAGCAGATCCTTCTGTAGCAAACACTCATACTTGCTCGAGATTTGTCATTCCTATCTCTTCTAGGAAGCATGTGACATTTTTTTTTGGCCGGTTGATATGTACAAAAATATGTAATAATTGCTGATCTAATTGTCTGCCTTCTCCTTTGTGGCCACACCAACAGAAGAGCTGTCTACTTTGGAATGTTGAACTCTCATATAAAGAAAGACGACTTTGGAGTTACCCAGACCCCCAGCATTCATCGAATGAATAAGAAGCAAGCTCTTGCTTGTTGTAAGGCACGAAGGTTCTGGTGCTGTTTTCTGTCCCAGCAGAAACGAGGCTACTCTGATTAATTCACCCTACATTCTGGCTATTGTGCTGCCTACTAAATCTAACTCATGATCCTATGTTTTCCTAAATAAAAAGAGAACATAGAAACCAGTTGTGAATTTTAGGGTTTTGCCTTGGTCTTCTCCTCCATACAGGTCACATCCTATTACCAGTGTGTGAATTACAAATATTGAATATTCCAAAGACTCTCGGACAAAGCTGTATTTCGGAATAATGTATTTGATCATTCAGAAGGTCAGATAGTCAGCATGGATCTAACAAGAAACCACTTTGGGTAGGAACCATTCTATAAACTGGCAGTACAGAAATAAGCAAAAGAAACCCAAGAGTTCTTCTATCAATAATTTGATCTAGTAGGAGAAATTATATCCCAAACAAACAGTAGTGAAAACAAATCGGAAAATCTGACCGTGAGTGAAGGAGAGGTGTACTCTCTTTTATCTAAGACTGCCTTGAAGAACTGACATTCAAGCTGATACCTAAAGAATCAGGAGACCGCAGTAGGAAGAGGCTTCCTGAAAAAGGGACAACAGATACCAAAGCTCTGAGATGGGAATCATCTTGGCATGTCAAAGAACCCACATACAAGGCTAGTGTGGCTGTGGCACAGCAGCAATGGAAGAGGACTGAAGAGAAATGGTGAAAAAGAAACAGCAGAGTGACATCTATAGAACACACCTGGGGTTTCTGCATAGGAGGGTGTGGCTCCTGCTTGCCATGACCTACTTTTGGAATAATTCACTTTATTAACTGTGTAGAAAATGGATGGTGGAGGAAAAGAGTGAAAGAAAAACACGTTCAGCAATCATTTAGGAGGTATGGCAGTCATCCAAGCAGGGGTGATGGAGAGACATGGCAATGTGACTCTAGCTATATGTCAATGGTCCTCAAACTTACCTACAGTTACAATTCAGATTAAAATTCAGATCAATTAGATCATAATCATGGAGAACAGGACACAGCATAGCCTTAAAAAATTTTTTTCTCTGAGTGATTGATGTCAATGTGAAATAAGGTTGGGAAGGACTGATGTAAATGAAGTATTTAGAAGACTTTGCACAGGACTTACTGACAGAGTGGAGCATGGGGAAGTAAAAGACGGAATGACGCAGCCTGTGTAGATTGTCCTGAAGCTGTTTGTATTTTAATGTTAATTCCACTTCCAGGAAATAGGGCTGGCTAGTGTGGTAACTCCAGCTGAACCTTCCCATTTTAATTAGTAAAATAAAGGAAAGCCAGTGACTGGGGTGGGGGGAGGGAGGGAAGTAGAGAGGGCAGAAAGCTCTGAAGAGGTCAGAGGATGGAGGTTAGAGATTGTGGCAACATGGAGCTTTCCAAGAACCAACTGGACCCAGGTAGGATTTATTGGTGTTAAAAAGCTATGAACATTAAGGATTTTACATGTCTAATATCTCATATAGAAGGGCAGTTTGTATCTTTGTCTATTTGATGCAATCTTGTTGTGTAGAGGATTTGTGGATTGAGAGTTGAATATACAAACCTGTATGAAAAGCTATCGGGCTTTAGAGTTGTGTTCGTGTAGAATTTTGGGGTACAGAGATACCCCAGGACAGAGGCAGAGAACAGGCAGTAGTAAACTGCCAAGGGAAGGAAGTTGCATGGACGCATTGGGTCATGTCTCAGACTGGGCTCCAGAGGTGCGTGGGGCTCCATATCAGGGTAGGGCCTGAGGAGTGGGAGCTCAGGGCCAGTAAAGAGATAAACCGTTTTTATTTTTTAATATTTACTGTAATGTGCCTGTACTTATGATATGAGCAATTGCATGGACATTAATTCCATTTACTGAAACTGGGTGTCTCTAGACGGGGGTGGGGGGGGGCTTGAGGTGGAAGTTGTTAGAATCGAGATTCCACTTTTGCAAGTGGAAATTTTGAGATGTTTGCTATCCGTTTTGTATTATATACTTTATGTAAGTTGACATTATTCAGACAAAAGAGCAACCTAGACACCTCTAAAGAGATACCTCTGTGAGGTTTGATTGTAGAGATAGCATAAAAGCTTTGGAAAAGGAGGAAGACGGCAGGGCAAGTGAGGTAGCCTGAGCAAAACAGGAATGATGCGAGGATTTAGCATTTGGAATCACCTGCCATCTGAGTCTGAAGATTCTCCCAATCTTGCCTTGATCCCTTGGCAAAAAGACAAAGAAGGATGATTTCCTTTCCAGAGCATCCATGTGGTCTTAACTCTGCTGTTCACTCTGTCCACTGGTTCCCTATCCCAAGATATCCCCACTGGAATTGTTTGCAAAGCCCCCTAGCAAAGCCTGAGAGATCTTGGATTCGGGCTCTGCCTCTTCCTAACTTTAGATCTGGAAACACCTGTCCTCCATAGTCGTGCAGATAAAAAGTGTCCAGTGAGGCTGGCACTGGGCCAGTTCAGCCGAAGGCACCTGGCTTAACTCTTAAGCCTCTCACCCAGCCTCGTCCCACAGATGTGCCAACAAATGATTATAAGATATTCAGATATTGTTGCCTTTCTGTTCTTGTTTATGGTCCTTTATAGAACTTATTTCCTAATAAAATATATTTCTTATGCCCAAGTGAGCACTGTTCTTTCACCATTCTGACTCAATTTTTCCATTCTTTTGTACGAGGAGTCCTAAAGTCAACTAACCTGTACTTCAATCAGCTATGGCATGGCAATTCTTCCCTTGGTGACTTGGGACCAGTGTTTGGTATCTTTTCCAAGCCTCAGCTTTCCCACCTAAAACAAAGGGATTCTAGCTAACCGTATTTACCTGAGAGTTATTAAATAGGCTTGTGTAAGACACCTGGGCAAAACGTCCTATATAAACTAAACCTTCCACAAATGGTTACTGTACAACTCATGTGTACACTGATTAGTCCATGGTCTGTGTCCTCTCTGGGTCCTGGAGCACTGATTTTAAGCTGATCTTAAACATTGATAGCTTCTGCTGGTGGCCCCAGGTCTATTTCTAGATAGATAACATTGATGCTCTTTGGGTTTTCCTCCTGAAGTGGCTCCACATCACCCTGTCTGCAGGCTCGGTTACAAATGAGCTTGCCTCAGAAAATGACAGCTGCCCAAGCTACGAGTGTTCTCACTTTCTCCTCCTTGACTTCATCTTAGCAGCTGCAATGCACTTCCCATGTCTAAGCTAATGAATCCATCATCTCTGGTTCCCCCCCAGGGTGACTTTCCAATGTTTCCTTATTATAATATGGTATCTTTAATCATATTTAATCATACATTGAGATGGAATTACAAAACAACTCCCATCTGACTATAATGGAATCTCTTTCCACATTATGTGTAGCCCTTTAAGGGTCTTCCCCCACCCCCCCAAAAAAAGAAAGAAAGAAAGAAAGAAAGAAAAAAGCCTGCAAAGCATCTTGAGCAACTTGAACAGTAGTGGAATTATGGGGCGTGAGTGTTTGGGAACCTGACAGTTATTGACTTTCCTGAACTTAGTTAAATTATCTAATAATCTATGTCCTTGAAACCATGTTGAGTATTTTTTTTTCTTTTGCTATGAAAGGCCATTCTTATTTACTTGAGCTTTTCTGGAGGGGTGGGGAAGGGGTGAGAAAAAAAAAATGTTTTAACAACTTAACCAGAGGGGAAGGTTAATGAATGTGTTTTACAGCTTCCTCTTGGAAACTGCTCCTCTCACAATTATGTTCGCAAAAGAGGCTTTGTGAGGACATCTAGAGTCTTCTAGCCAAACGTCTCTTATGATCTCAATCATTTATAGAGTAAATCTTAGTGTGAGCCAAATAATCTAAAACTGATTTGTGCAATTCCACATGCACTATGGGTGTGGAAAGCTTAGAAGTTTTGCCGGCACAACAGCCTCCTAAGCCCAGCTGATAGAGTACAGCGTGGGAGATTAGCTACACATGTTCTCCATCAACATAATCATGCTGGTGAGATGTCTGCATGTCATCATACTCGAGCTGGTTAATAAAAACTGGTGTGATAAAAATAAACAGTAAAGTGATAGTTTGGTTCTCAAACCAGCCTTTCGATCTGCGCTTGGGAGAAAGCATTCACAGAGTTCTTTCTCCCTGTAACACACACGCATGACTTCCATTAGCCTCAGAGGGAGGAACATGTGTATGTGGAGAGAAACTCCAGGGAAATGGGAAGACAGAAGTGGACAAAACTTTTGGCAGCGTCTGAGATGAGAGCATGGGGGAACTTTGGTGATTCTGCTTACAGGAAATGATGGGAAGACCACTTTGTAGGAGACACACACCCACATCTGTAAAGGTGTAGGTGTGTCCACTGCTGCTATGACAAATGCCAAAGGAGATCTGAATGAAAACAGAGAATATAAAATGAATGTAAAATGAGGAAAGGATGTGTGTGTGTATGTGTGTGTGTGTGTGTGTGTGTTGAATGTAATCCAGAATTATGTATTGCTTTCTAAAAAGCAAAGACAGAAATTAGTATATTCTACCCTCAACTCAAATATCCTGGGCTTGACCAAAACTAAGACAATACTTGGAAATCCCTCTTGTCTATTTTAGAAAGGCTATGCTGGGACCCAGGATACTCTTAAGATTCCATTGAAGCTGAGCCCATGTGTCCTCTGGGCATAATTTGATTGAATGGGTACCAGCCCTTTAATTTCTGTAGCGCTCCTCCCTTCTTGCATTTGACCACAGCAAGCACTACATAGTAACATTCTCTTTGTTGTCTTTGCATGACGCTAAGATAAGGCTACTGATCCTTAGGAGGTCTTGCTGTTAGTTTCTAATTAGAAAACAGTCCATGAACTGTCTTGACAGCCATGAACAGGGAAATACAGCCCTTGCTTTGACAAGTGCAGCCTGCTATTACCAGAAGCTCTGGCACGTGGCAGCAAAAGGCTACTTATCTAATGACAGACCCTTTACTGTCTGTAGCTCCGAGTTCTAGAATTAGTGCACATGAGGATACACATGTTGTGAAGCACTGAGTGCTGTTGGTAACCTTTTAGAAATTTTTTGAACCTGAGATCAACGATCTTTTCTGACACAACTCAAGAAAAACGGAAACTACTCATCAGCGATTTCCTGCTTCCATCTAGGGTGTTGATGTGCTTCTGATATGGACACTCCAAGCCCTCCTCTTAGTGACAGAGCTCTCTAATCTGATAGTGGGAGAGATTACTTGAAGCAAGCATCTTATCTGCTTTCCTCTATGGTACTTTGGGGAGAAAGAAAGAGAAGTATTATAACTGATAACCATTTCTTTGATTGGCACTCTACTGGGTACCACTACCTCAAAGCCTTATCTCATCAACCCTTACTGTAAACCTTGATGGGGGTGGCACCCGTTCTTAACGTAAAGGGGTAAGACTTTGCACCAGCTTGCCCAAGACCACACAGATAGGGAGGGTGGCAGATTGTGATATGCCATAAAATGCATGAATTCTCAAATAGAGAGAGAGTCTCATCTTTCTCCTTGCTTAAGAGGACTCCGTGAGAGCCCAGTGAGGTACTAAAAGGATGTGAAATGCCCATGCCAAGGAGAAATTCTTTCAGCATGCCAGGTGCAGTCCACACTCCCCAGCAAAGCCCCTTGGGTCTCTTTCCATTTTTAAGCATACCAGCTCACAAATTGCCAACACCTGCATCTCTCTGTCAGAGGGCTGTCCTTAGGCTGCAGGAGCCTGCTCTGTGCACATAGACAGCTCAGAGTGCTTGAGAATTTATGCCCCCCTGGGGACAATAACTGACAGCTCTGGAGGCATAAATATGGGCTTGCTTTTCCCTGTCTGGGACCCAATAGGTATGACCCTCTTAGACTCTAGATCCCCACCTGCTGGACAGAATGAAGATCATCCTGTGGAATACTTGGATACGGTACCCTTGTTATCATTGGCCTCCACTTAAAAGTTACTAGGCTCTCTGAATATAAAAGTGAATTATTAGGCTTAATGTCACTGATTAAAAAGACAGAGAGGTGGGCTAAAGTTTGCATCTTTGAAAATCCTTGTGTGAACATAAACACTAAGTTTTCTCATTTTGATATCCATGGGTCACCAACTAAAGCAGAGGAAGTTTTTACACAGGGTTTAAAAAAAAACACACAAGTAACTGTAAGAAATATTTTCAAATTATGCAGATTGTTAAATACTGAAGGTGCCTTTTGAATTCTTAGAGATGTTCCACATAATAGACAGCAACCTTGGTTGCTTCAAGATGGTCTAATTATCAGGGGCAATTGAAATAATGAGGTTAGTTTGCTTGTAGAGCTCTATTTCAGTTTCCTATTCAGGAAAACCAGGGTAAAATGAAAGCAACTTCAGCTGCTGTTACACTAAACATGATATATGTATACATCTAACTTCCCTGATGCAGAGCAAGGGCTCCATTAATGGTAGGCCTTAATGTCAACTTTCATAGCTCAGAAGTCAAATGGACCCTGGAGGTGCTTTACAGGTTTGTAACTGTATGTCCCTTCCTACCAAAGGTCGGATACTAGAAGTAGGACTCTGGGTGCCTTGTTACCAAGGAGAGGAAGCCAGGAAGTACTGCCACCAGATCCTAGGAGGATGAAAAGTTTGTGAGCATGTGTAATCACTAAGAGCAACCACCATGTACTGGTTCTAGAGAATATTAGTCTCTTGGTGACACATAATCATGTCACTTAGTTGAGCTTCTCTCCTATGTCAAACACTGTGCTAAGTACCCTATCTTCCCAGGTGTATTTATTCCTCACAGTAATTATTTGAAGTATCCATTACCCTAATCTTTTGGGGACACCAACTTTCAGAGAAGTTAGCAGATTTAAGATCCAGTAACTGAGGCAAGATCTAGACCCAAGTCTCCATGACTCCAATTGCTACCACCATTATCACCATACCACTATCACCACCATCACCACCAAACAACCACCATCACCACCACCACCATTATCACCACCACCAGCAGCATCACCAACACCACCAGTACCCCACTCACTATCACTGCTGCCACCACCATCATCACCATCACCCCACCACCACTACCACCACCATCACTATTACTTCCACCACCATCACCACTATCACCACCACCATCACTACCACCAGCAGCAGCAGCATCACCAACACCACCAGTACCCCATTCACCATCACTGCCACCACCACCACCACCACACAATCACCATCACCATTACCACACCCCCATCACCACCAAACAACCACCATCACCATCACCACCATCACCACTATCACCACCCCACCACTATCATCACCATCACCACCACCACCACCACCACCACCATTACTTCCACCATCACCACTATCACCACCACCACCACCACCACCACCACCACTACTTCCACCATCACCACTATCACCACCACCATCATCATCACCACCACCATACTCCATTCCATGCAGAAAACATGTCTTTCTAGAATTTTGATTCCTCTACTAACAGTAAGAATTTATCCTGGCATTAGGAAGTATGTGCATCAATGTACAGCTAGGTACCCAGCCTAAGTAGCTTCAGTTGTTCAGAGGAGAAATGAAAAATCCGAGGTTATTAAAATAAGAAAAATCATTTTACCCCAGGATTAGCTTCTAAAATCATGACAATACCTTAGCTTAGCATTCCCACCCACCCTCCACCCCACCCCCTGTGGGAAGTAAGTAAGGCAACCTTATAAAGAAAAGCTGTCTAATATCTTCAAATATCCATTTAGAACCTATATGTTATCTGAAGTGCCCACTAACACTGGGCTGACTTACAATCTCTCTGTCCTTTCATTTCTGCCGGAGGCAGGGGCATGTGGTAAAATACAGATGTGGGAGAGGATGGGAGGCCTTTCCAATTTACCTAGCAAGCCCCCAAGCTAAGGAGCCCTACAGGAATCCTCAAAGACTCACAAGAAGCCTTCATTCCATCCCCCACTCTCAAAAGACTGTGCTCACGCCAGAGCTTGCTAGCTGAATGAGAGAGAGGACAACCAGATGCCTCCGGCAGAGAGGCTGGTTTCTCCATTGAGTCAGCTCCTGCCTCCTGCTGAAATTCTGGAGAATGTGTGTAAAGGCCTGTACCAGTTCAGAGGCCAGGTGTTTCGCAGCGGCGACTTCTTTAGAACAACAGTTCCCACAGGGCTTCCCGAGAACCTAGAGCAATGTTCCATCAAAAAGAAATAATTCTTGTGAAAGAAGCTGCATTCTATTCAGACATTCAAACACTTGAGGAATAATAGTGGGGTTTGGGAAGAAGCTGGTTCTTGTAGTAAGAATAATTAGGGGAGGAGGAGAGATTCTGTCTATCTGTCTCCTTCCTTCCTTCCTTCCTTCCTTCCTTCCTTCCTTCCTCTGTCTCTCATTCTTACTAAGTATTTTAGTTAAGACAAAGAACTAGTATTAAGATAAGTACAGTCCAATTCCCTGCCCTGTGCTCCCCTGTCAGGAATCCATTCTTTTTTATGATGCCATCTGCGTAGCTGGAGGTGATATTGGAACGCATAAATCTCCTGTGAGCCACAAAACGTTAAGCTGCCGCTGTCCTCATAATTTCATTATCTTAGTTTCTGCCCTAAAATGTTTAACACTAATTGAACACCCGAGGTTTTCCTGTGAGTTTATTTTCTGAACATTATTGAAGTGCTGTTGATAAAAGTCAGAATTTATGGAGTCAGCACTCCTTAAAATGCCAAGATAGATCTGAGCAGGAATATATATATATATTAAAAGCAGGAATATATTTTATGACTTTGCCTGGAATTTCAAAGTCTTTCAATCACTCTACATTATAAAGCTGTCAATTTCAAAGTGCATTTTGCAAGCACCGAATTACTTCACCAAACTCACCCCTTGCATCTGCCAGTCCAGGCTGGACACACGGGGCTATCAGATTCAGCTCCATTTCAGACCGGCTCCCTCTTACATTTAGTCGTTCCTGATTAGCCATACGTGAATTCTCCCACCCACCCTCTCATCCAGGCTACCTTAGAATAATGTTAGTATTAGCACTGGTTTCACTAATGACAAGCCATTCTTCTTCTCTGAAAGAAACACATTTGCAGGAGCCCGAGTCATCAAGCATCTTTTAGTCCTTTAAGAAAGGAAAAGGCTTCCTGTAAGTTTTGGGGGTTTTTTTTTGTTTTGTTTTTTGGGTTTTTTTTTTACTTTTTTTTTTCTTCTTTTTCTTAAAAAAAAATAGTAAAAGTGGTCATGTGCTAAATCTATCTTTTGGATAGTGATTGCAATTCAATTAATTTCACACGTCTCTGTCAGAAAGCAATTTAATTCCAAAGTGAGCTATGACCGGTGTCTCTTATGGATTTGCATTCATATTATATGTCCATACTCATGCAATCACAAGGCAGGCACGCGGTTTATGGTATGCAATTTATAGGCCGTCTTCACAAAGCATAGGACTGCATCCTGGCTTCCAAAAAAATAAAGCAAAATCTTAAGAGCTAAGCGTCCATCTCCCAGTTAAAAGAAGTTGCTCCCGGTTACTATGGTAACTGCCAACAGACTGGCATTTTTTTGTTATTATCATAATTGGGAAAGCAAATAATCTATTTTTAAATCATAAAGTGTGGCAGGAACTGTGACTTGCAAGTAGGTCCTTAACCTGGCTGAGGCAATACAGCAGCTATTTGTCCCACCTTGGGCTCTCACTTTATCCTCCTAAACCTAAAGACGATGGTTTCTGAGGAGCTAAGAAAGGGTAAATTGTCCTGATCCTGAAAAGATCAGGAGGGAAAGAAAGACAATACAGTGGTTCCAACTAGGCCTGCAAACAAGTTTGAAGATAAAATCCAAAGCCTTGACTAAGAACTGCGGGGTGCTGGCTTGGATTGTGGCTCTGAAAGTGGTATCTGTGTCCCTTGAGGTACATACTCACTTGTGCCCCCTACTCCCATTCCCCACCATCTTTGAGAAAACGGCCACTCAGAAGAGAGACAACTTTCCCCACTCCCTCACCGTTCTCTGCACCCGCTAGTTTCGCCTTCATTTTTTTCTTGCTTTCTGCGCAGGAGGAAAGCTGGAAAAGTCCAAACTGCTAACAGTGGGCAACACCAAGTGGACTTGACTCCTGTGTCTCAGTATGAAATATGCATTTCCTGCCATAAATGTGCAGTTCTTTCATACTATGAAAAGCAGAGAGAATTTTCTCAACATACTTTCTAAAAACATACTTTAAAAAATATATTCCATTAAAAAATGGATTTAAGTGACTTTCAGAAATCAAAATCCCTATGTAGCCCAAATAGAATCAGAACACTGCATATCAAAATTTACGTGATAAAGCTGAAATGGTTCTTAAAGGGCTATTTCTCACCTTAATCATCGTATCAGAGTACAAAAGAAAAATGGAAGTGAATGACTTAGGATTCTTTTTCTTTTTTAAAAGATGAGTGATTGATGAAACATATTTAAAGGGTATTTTTTTAATGATATTTCTCCTGGTATTTCCCGTGCACAGCAGGTAAAATGCTGGCCACAAAGGTTTTCTCTGTGGTCGTGTTCCCATGTGTGTCCTAGGATAACGAGTTTTCAGCAGCTCCAGTGGGAATGGCTTGGCCAGACGTGGCAATACACAGTCCAAGAGACAGACAGTGGCGGAGGGTAGAGAACAGAAATGTAGTGAATATATTGTTGCAAGGTTGAACAGATAAAAGGATCCACTGATCCTAATGATCCAATGCCACTTTCACGGCACTGACAGCTTAATGTTCAAGGAAAGGGAGAAATGGAGCAGGCTGTGGTCAGGAAGCAAGAGGTATCCATAACTGAGCAGCTCTGGTCAAGGTGTGGTCTGGCCCACCATTGCCTCCTCTGGGTTCTGTGTGGTCTGAGGAACTCCTTACTGCTTGAGGGGATAGCCTGCTCCTCTGGAGGTATTATTCTTCTGTCCCTTCATTTGTCCTGAAACCCTGATTCTGGGGGTTTCAGAGGACCATTAGAGACCTAATCTCTAAACACATCTGGGGAACATCTGGGGAGTCTGGAACAGAGTGTTATTAAATAAATAAATAAATAAATAAATAAATAAATAAATAAATAAATAAATAAATAAAGCTGATGGGAAGATGCCCATGTTATTAAATAAATAAATAAATAAATAAATAAATAAATAAAGCTGATGGGAAGATGCCCATGTTATTCTTTCGCTTGTAGCTTTCATTTTTAAGAGCAATGAGCCAGGTCAGGTACCACTGGTTTCTAGACAGATGATCCTTGAGTGATTAGTGATAGGAAAGCAGGACCCCAGAATAAAGAATGGAAAATGGAAGTAGAGAAGCTAGATTTTTATCATGAGTTTAGTTGCTTTGGAATCTTTAGTGAGGAGTCAGTACTTCTTAGCTAACACAGTTTCTAAGTGATTTTTATGCTAGAGACTGATCATGACAAATACAATTTCTACCTCTTTCGGTTGCATAAGGGTCTTTCCTTGGCCTGAGTTCTTACACATTACCTACTTTTTTTAAAAGAGCACATAGATAAAGAGACTCAAATTCTCTTCCTTCATGAGGCTCATCCACATTGAGTTATCACACGTGCGCAGGAGGCCTCCACACTCATGCTGTCTCTAGTATGAGTTTTCCCTGCCTTAATGAATATGGGACAAGTGACATCTGCAGATATTTCTTAGGGTTTGATGGGTAACTCTAATGTATATGAATATTGAGAACTCATTAAAATTGTCTCTTCAGCTTTTTTCATTCCCCACTGTGAAACTTTATATAACTATAGAGACCCTATGTGTGATCTATCAGTTGCCAACTAGTGGCCATAGGGTCTTGGCTTAAAACCACACCCATTTACTATTTCTCAGTTCCTGTGGGTCAGGATTCTGCATGTGGCCTACTGGGTCCCCTGCTTCAAGTCTTTCTCATGGGCTCCTACCTAGGCATTACACGGCTGAAGTTTTATCTGCAGATTCAAGAGCAGGACCTCCTTACAAATTCATGTAGTGGCTGGCTGCTTTCAGTGCCTTGTAACAGCTTCTTTAATAGCTCAGTGGGCAAAGAAGTCTCCATTCTTTGCCCAGTGGGGTTCTTTGAACATGTAACTTTTAGTTAAAGCCAGTAAAGAAGAGTGAAATAAAATCTCAGTATCATGAGGCCAATCATGGGAACGGTTACTGTGTCACATTTGCTGCAATCTGTTTCTCAGAAGCCAGTTATTAGGTTAGCCCAAACTCTAGGGACCAAGTTACCCAAAGGTGTCTATTCCAGGAAGGGAGGAATTGTGCTGTGTCCATGAAAAGGTGTTTCCTTTCCCACTGTCAGAACGGCCATAGGATGGATATAGTCAGCTAGAACACGTATGTTCTATGTTCTTTTATGTGGCCCACATAAAAGTCTCCTGGAGTACTCGCAGTTTGTCCTGAAGGGTGGACAGGAGCGGAACGCCTCAGAAGAAGAAGGTGTAGCTTCAGCAGCATTCATAGCTACAGTGTCCCTTAAAGCTACAGAGCAGTTTCTTTGCCATGAGGAAGGAGCAGTCCAAGCCACTGGGCTGCCCTGACAGAGCAGCTGGATGCCAAAGAAGGAGCTACTTGGCTGACAGCTGCCCCTCAAGGAAGCCAGGAGTTAAAAAAAGAGAAAAAAGAAAGTCTGTCAGCTGCCGTTCAAAGGGCCCAACACCCACTCTACGCAGCCTGACAGTTTTACTCAGTCACAGAAGAAGTTAAAAAAAAAAATCAAAGGGTACAATAAAGACTTGGGAAATTAACATTCTTAACAAAGGTTAACAGTGTTTAGCCCCTAGGCAAATACAATGTAGGGAGCATTGAGTCCCTCTGATCTGTCACATAAGAATTACTAAAGACCTCCCCATTTTCTTTATTCATATACATGTTAGATTTTTTTCCCACGCGACCTCTGACATGTGCCCTGAGGATGTGGAACAAGAAGAGACTTTCCCACATTCCTTGCATTTACAGCATTTCTCTCTATTATGTCTACTTCCAGAACTCTTTAAGTACAAGGGACAATAGCTGCCCCACCACATTCCTGACGGTCCAGAAATATGCTTTTAGGTAGACTCTGCCATGATTCTTAGGAGACGAATGACCCATTAAGGCTTTTTCTTCCTACTGCTGCAGTGGAATCCTACATCAGTGGGGGTTCTTAGCTTCTTAGCACAGTAACATTCGGGGAAATAGCTATTTACGTTCATTATTTTTACAGAGATGCTCCAATTCAAGACTTTCTAATTGTCTCTTTGTTTTGTGTTGAACTTTAATGATACGTTATTCCCAATTTTCTCCTTAAGGGAGGACCAACCAAGATCATTACTTAATGCTCTATTTTCTGTTCGTTGAATTTTTTTTTCTCTGTGAATATTCTGCTGAGCACCCCGCTCAGTGGGTTTTAAAGTGAGTCCTACAATCTACTGTAACCTGATTCCTACAGCATTTCCTCCAGGTCATTACATTGCTTGCTATGAGCGTCCCTTTGAGAAGAAGCCAGCAAATCCCATTCCTTCTGAGTCCATTTCAAAACCACATCCTCAAAGACCAGCAAGTCCATTTGAAGGCTTCTTTGAGTATCAGCTCAAAAGTCCAAGTGTGTGGAAAGATGGTAGAGTTAGAGCTGTGAGGCAATTTGAAATTGGTTTGAAAGAGTGTGTGACGCTCAGACTGCAGAGGAACTGCACCCTTTGTTTTCACTTAAAATCTTCTATTACAACTCAGATGGTTGTTTAAACTTAAATGTGTTTATGTACCCTATGTATTTTATTCCATTGATACCTTTCTTAATTCTTATTATCACAGACAGAAGAACTCAGGGTAAGCTATCCCATCCTCTTTAATAAGAATCCTCATCCTTGTGATCTAGAGACACTGGATATGTAAACAGACAGTCACTTGAACACACACGTCGGAACTCTCAACCTTTACTTCTGCAGACATAGAGCAAGATACCAAACCCCAGTCTTCACCAGCAACTGGCTCCACATAAGCACAACTGGCCAATAGTTGCCAATTAGTCACTCTAATTTCCTTTCCTTCAACCCAAAACCAACAGAGAAAGCCAAGAGTTCTGCCTAAACCCAGCAAAATAATAATACACTTTAAGTTAAACTTCCCCATGCCAATGACTTCCCAACTAGACCAGACTATAGAAACAGAGAAACATCTTTTCCCCCCTATTAGTTAAGTATGTGGTCAAGGCACTCAGGGAAAATAAAAGAACAAGATAAAAGTGTATCATTTTTTGACATGGGGACCTTCATAATGACATGAAGACTCAACGTTGAGTCTTCATGCATATTTTTATGTTTGGGTTTCATGAAGAAGTGGGAGTCTCTCGAAAACTAAGACTGAGCCAAGTCAACAGGACCCAATAGGCAGTAAACCAGACAGGGAGGGCTTGGCAAGGTGTGTCTTTTCAGATTTGTCTTGGTATCCCTGTCTTCAGACAAATGGTGGGCATTTTCTCTAGGCACAAGAAGTCTAGTTTTAGAACTAGTGTGTGATTACCTGCTTCAGGGGGGAAGAACAAAGAAGCCTCTTCTACACTTTTCTCAAACACTTAGATGCCATATACAGAGAGAGCTTAAACCGAAGCTCATCAATGTCTAAAGCCTTCTGTGAGGTCCTGGTCCCCAGACAACATTTGAGACTCTGCCAACTCGAAACTAACAGTCTAACTCCTTTGTTATGGGCTTTAGATAAGAGTTTGCTCAGAGTAAGTGCCCCTCCCCCTCTTATCTCCTCTATTTCTACAGCTTACATCATCATGTATTTATTTTATATTTAATTTATTCTGTGTGCACATGCATAAGCACATATATGTGTGGGTGCATATACATGCCATTATAGGTATATAGAGAACAGAGGACAACTTGTGGGGATCCGTTCCCTCCTTCTTTAATTTCAGGCTAGGGGCAAAGTGTCTTTTAATCATGATCTATTTCACTCTTGGTTATCTGCTTGTTTGTTTATCTTTACAAGTGAAAACAAAGGTGGTTCAAAATATTTGAATCTTGGTTAGTTCCCACGGCTAAAGGAAATAATGAAACGCAGATTTAGGAAAATTACAGCTGTTTTACAAAGTACCAGAGCTGCCGTGTTGTATGTTGTTCAGAATAAACAATGAGGAAGAACTCAACAGAAACAGGTAAAGCTCTTGGTCCCTCTGCCTCCTGTTCCTTCAGGACACACAGGGGTTTATTCATCCCTGAAGGAATGACAAGACCCAGCTACAGAGTAACCACATCCATTTATGGGGTGTGTGGCATACGTAGAATCATGGCAACCCCACGGACAGACGGACGGACATGCTGTATGCTCCTTGGTCATCCCCAGGTAAGGAAACTGAACAATAAAGCATAAACTTTGTAGACACTCCAGGAACCAGACCTGGGCACTAGCCATCTTGCTTTTGACCTTTGCCCTCCTCATTCTGTTTCTTGGGCTACCTGAATTCTGCCACATTTTGTTTTTATTAGAAAGCTGTACTTTGCTGCGGCAACAAGGGCATTTCCAGTCTAGAGCAGCATTCCTAGTCTTTTAAGAAAGTATCATCATCATCAACATTCACTTTACATCCTGCTCACTGCCCACCTCCCAGTGCCCTCCCCCCAGAATCTTTTCCTCTCTCCCCTCTCCACATACACTGGCTGGACCTAGGCCTCCACACATATGTAGCAGACGTGCAGCTTGGTCTTCACGTGGGTCCCAAACAACTGGAGCCTGGGCTATCCCAGAAGCTGTTGCCTGTATGGGGATATGTTCTCAGCGGGCTGCCTTGTCTGGCTTCAGTGGCTGAGGATGTGTCTAGCCTCAGAGGCTTGATGTGAGTGCCTATTTCCTCCTCACTTGTAGATGTATTGATGACTGAGGCTGCCTCCATTCTGGGTTTGAAAATCATCTTATTGTAAAGACAAACTAGGTTCATTCCCGTTTATGATTAAATCCGTTTCTCAAGAACTGGGCTAGCCCCCTCCCCCCACACACCTGTAACCTTAACTACAAATGGTTCTGTACTGCCTGTTCCCGGAAACAGCAACCAAGTCTTTGTTCCAAAAGTTGTAACCATCTTGCAACTGTACCTGTGTTTCAGGAGGTTACCATGACTACCTTGTTAGGGCTACCTTACACCCACCTTGCAAGTCTTTGTTTCAGGAGGTTGCTATGACTACCTTGTTTTGCTTATATTCTGCTCCTGGAACCCAGCTTATTTTGCCAGCTAAATCTCCCATTTGAAACCCCCTCTCAGTGAGCTCTTAAAACCTTGTCTTCTTCATGTCCAATGCTGACCTCTTGAACCCTGCCTGAGGGGGAGGCTGCCTGCGTGCATGAATAAAAAAAATAATAATAATAACTTGCTTTAATTAATTTCCTATTTTGATTCATTTGGACATAATGATTTGGGTTGATGGTCTTTTCTTTACATCTTTCGGATGAACAGTATTTTCTCACCCCTCCATAATCCCTTGCACTTGGTGAGGTATGTGAAATTTTCTCAGATGATACGCATGTCCCACATCAGTTAGTTGCTACTTTAATGAGCTATATCGACTCTCCTCATTCTGAGGTAGATTTTCTCACTATTTGATTGCCAGTTCTTTTCTCCTCCACCCCGGAACACCTCCTTCCTCTTCCCCTTCCCCCTCTTACTCAGGAGGGTTTTTTTTTTTTTTTTTTTTTTTTTTTTTTTTTTTTTTTTGTAAATCCCTGTCTTTCACTTATCTGAATACAGACATCTAGCGCTGCTGAGTCTATTCTGGTGCTGAAGGGGGCGGGTGGACGGAGGGGTAAGTAAGGGTAGAGGAAAATAGCAACCCTAAAATACTATGGGGGAAGCCATCATTACTTCCCCCAACTATGAAACCAGAGCCTGGTTTCCATAGCAGACATTTGGACGAATAGAATTTAAATTTTGCCAGCAATTTAAGATTTTATTGTCTACTGAGCTTGAAAGGCAATACCCTAGTCATAGTGGCTGAGCAGCCGTGAAAGGTGCCCTGCTGAGTGCTGATTGGCCTCTGGACCATACATGCCCCCGCTTACTATTGTTTCAGGTTAGTTGTCAGCAACCAGATAGCACTAGCAGCTGAGAACGGCCCCGTGCAGTACGAAATCTGTTCAAATCAGAGGCAACATACTGTAATGCATCTTGAGGTCAGGGATGATGATTCCCCCCCGGAAACTCTTTTATTGTTGAGAATAGTTTACACTATTCTGGGCTTTCTGTTATTCCAAATGAATATGCAAATTGCTCTAACTATATAAAGAATTGAGTTGCAATTTTGATGGGGATTGCCTTGAATCTGTAGCCATCTTCTGGCAAGATGGCCATTTTTACAATATGAATCCTGCCAATTCATGAGCATGAGAGATCTTTCCTATCTTCTGAGATCTTCTTTGATATTTTTCTTTGGAGTCTTGAAGTTCTTGTAATAAAGATCTTTCACTTGCTTGGCTAGAGTCACCCAAAGATATTTTATATCATTTGTGACTACTGTGATAGGTGTTGTCTCCCTAATTTCTTTCTCAGCCTGTTTATCCTTTGAAGTAAAGGAAGGCTATTGATTTGGTTAAGTTAATTTTTATATCCTGCCACTTGCTGAAGTTGTTTACCAGATTTAGGAGTAGCTGTATTACAAGGCAACCGTGATAAAACTGTATGGTATTGGTACAGAGACAGGCAGGTAGATCAACAGAATGGAATTGAAAATTCAGAAATAAACCCACACACCTATGGTCACTTAATTTTTGACAAAGGAGCTAAAAACATTCAACAGCATCTTCAACAAGTGGTGCTGGTTCAACTGGCAGTCAGCATGCAGAAGAATGCAAATAGATCCATTCTTATCTCCTTGTACAAAGCTCAAGTCCAAGTAGATCAAAGACCTCCATATAAAATCAGATACACTCAAACTAAAAGAAGTGGGGAAGAGCCTCGAACACAAAGACACAGGGAATCTTCCTGAATAGAAAACCAATGGCTTATACTCTAAGATCAACAATCAACAAATGGGACCTCATAAGATTGCAAAGCTCCCATAAGGCAAAGGGCACTGTCAATAGGACAAAACGGCAACCAACAGATTGGAAAAAGATCTTTATCAATCCTACATCTGAGAGAGGGCTAATATCTAATATATACAAAGTCTAACTCAAGAAGTTAGACTCCAAAGAATCTAATAACCCTAATAAAATTGGGGTTCGGAACTAAACAAAAAATTCTCAACTGAGGAATATCAAATAGCTGAGAAGCACCTAAAGAAGTGCTCAACATTCTTAGTCATCAGGGAAATGCAAATTAAAATAACCCTGAGATTCCACCTCACACCAGTCAGAAAGGCTAAGATTAAAAACTCAGGTGACAGCAGATGCGGGCGAAGATGTAGAGAAAGAGGAACACTCCTCCACTGTTGGCGGGATTGGAGCTGGTACAACCACTCTGGAAATCAGTTTGGCAGTTCCTCAGAAAACTGGATATTGTACTACCCGAGGACCCAGATATCCCACTCCTGGGCATATATGCAAAGGTTGTTCCAACATCCAACAAGGACACATGCTCCACTATGTTCATAGCAGCCTTATTTATAATAGCCAGAAGCTGGAAAGAACCCAGATGTCCTTCACCAGAGGAATGGATACAGAAAGTGTGGTATATTTACACAATAAAATACTACTCAGCTACCAAAAACAATGACTTCATAAAATTCACAGGCAAATAGATGGAACTAGTAAATATCATCCTGAGTAAACCAGTCACAAAAGAACACACATGGTATGCACTCACTGATAATTAGATATTAACCCCAAAGCTTGGAATACTCAAGATATAATTCACAGACTACAAGAAGCTCAAGAAGAAGGAAGACCAAAGTGTGGATACTTCCATCCTTTTTAGAGGGGGGAACAAAATACTCAAGGGAGGTAGAGGGTGAGGGGTACTTGGAGGAAGGGGAAAGGGATCAGGATCAGGTATGAAAAGAAACAGGGATGATATAAAGAGGGTCAGGAAATTGAACAGAGGTTTGTAGTAATGGAGGATGGGGAACTGGGCGTAGCCACCAGCAAGTCCTAGAAGCCAGGAAAGTAAGAGGCTCCCAGAACCCAAGAGGGATGAGATTAACTGAAATGCCCAACAAAGGTGAGGGACAACCTGTAGAGACCATATCCAGATATTAGGCAAGCTCCCCCCCACTGTTGGGGGGTGAAGCCACCCACCCTTCTCAAAATTTTAACCCAGTATTGTTTCTGTCTAAAAAAACAGAGTGGAGCAGAGACTGAAGAACATCCAGAGACTGCCTCACCTGGGGATCCACACCATATGCAGTCACCAAACCCAGCACTATTACTGATGCCAAGAAGTACTTGCTCACAGGAGTCTGATACAGCTGTCTCCTGAGAGGCTGTGCCAGAGCCTGACAAATACAGAGGTGGATGCTCACAGCCAACCATTGGACTGAGCATGGGGACCCCAATAGAGGAGTTAGGGGAAGAACTGAAGAAGCTGTAGGGGTTTGCAACCCCATAGAAAGAACAACAATATCAACCAACCAGACCAACCTCCCAGAGCTCCCAGGGACTAACACACCAACCAAAGAGCACACATGGGGAGACCCATGGCTCCAGCTGCATATGTAGCAGAGGATGGCATTGTCTGGCATCAATGGGAGGAGAAGCCCTTGATCCTGTAAAAGCTCATTTCCTTAGTGTAGGGGAATGCCAGGGCACTGGTGAGAGTGGGTGGGAGGGAAAACATCTTCATAGAGGCAGGGGGAGGGGAGGGGAAATAGGGGAACCAGAAAAGGGGATAACATTTGAAATGTAAGTACATACAATATCCAATAAAAAGAAAGGAAAAAAAAAAAGAGGTAACATACTCCCAGGGTTCCTGTACGCTCTGAACAAATTGTGGAAAAACAGCAACGTTTAACAGACACAGGAGGACAGGAGACAGTAAGTGATGAGAAATGTCACCTTCTTGATCCACTCCCCTGCCCCCATCATTCCGCAGGAGAGGAAACCTTGTCATCAAGCCCTCATGTGAGCCAGAGGCACTAATCTTGCTGACAGAGCTTTGGTCCTAGGCAGGGCTGTGCAGGCAGTTAATTATACCCAGAGTTAATTGAGTGGTCAGATTAACAGTCTAGTCTCAGGAGGTCTCAGAGAAGATTCCAGAAATTTAGGTATATAACGCCCTCACAACGATGTCAAATGAGACATCGTGTTCTTTGTGACCCTGACCCTCCCTTTCTATTTGGGATGATGATTTCATTAATCAGGAGTCCTTCTCTCCTGGCGTTCTAATTGACAGATGCTAATTAAAATAGCAAATGGAATCCTCTCAGGCAGTTTCTTCTGTGTTTCTAAGATGACCATTCAGTTCTTGACTGATTTAGCATGGCTCTTTCCCCTCCATTAACAGACAAGTTAAACTTTATATTCCCTTAAATTTTTATCACTCATAATTAGGAAGTGAAAAAAAATAATTCTGCATTTTACAACTTTAAAATGTAAGAGTAAATTGGATACTCAGATAATGGGGAGCAGATTGATAATAGGAGGTATGTTAGAATGGGGTGTGTACCAGCATCACCCCTAGACCCTGAATCCCTGATCCCTCATTCTAGCAACCCCACCCAAGCCTGTATACACAATGGAGGGTCCTTGTAAAAGATTTGATTTTTATTCACTTTTAATGACAATTTTTGAAAGTCCCCAGAAGTCAAATAAAAGATTGTAAACATTAAAAAATGCATAAGAACTTGCCTTTCTGGGATTTGGACATGGCTCAGTGGAAAAAGTACTTGCTATATAAACATGAAGCCCAGAGTTCTAGTCTCTGCATGCACACCAGCAGCTGGGTGTGGTGGTACACACCTGTAACCTTATCACAGGAGGAGGCTAAGGCAGAGGTTCTCAACCTGTGGGTCACAACTCCTTTGGGGGACCGTGTCGAACACTGGATATCTTGCATGTCAAATACGAACATTATGACTCATAACAGAAACAAAGACAGTTGTGTAGTAGCAATGAAACAACTGAATGGTTGACAATCACAACAACATGAGGAACTATATTAAAGGGTTGCAGCACTGGGAAGGTTGAGAACCACTGTTCTAGTAGAAGAAGCTCACTGGCCAGCTAGTCCAGTGTAGTGAACTGGTGGGCTCCAAGTCCAGCAAAAGACTTCCAAAAACTAAACACACAGAGACGCACGCACACACACACACACACACACACACACACACACACACACACCTACCTCTCACCTCCCAAAACAAGTCGCCTTTTGTTTCCTAGCCAAGGTGATGCATTATTTCTAAGCCCATAATATATGAACATGGAGGAACACGCATCGGTCTACATTCTACTCTCCTGGACAGTATCCCGAACCATGTAAATTCTCAGCAGCCTATTAAAATGAACAAGTCTATTGTATTAGCCCTCTGCATCACACATTCCTAGTGCTGTTACATCTGTTTTTAACATTCAGATACACTCATAATGAGAAATTTGAGCACCAAGGATCAGATGGTAGACACTTGAGTGGCCTTTCTTGACAGTGTTCCTTGGTCTACTCCCACAGCAAAAAGAGTAAGTATTAAATACTGATTACACCTTCTGCCCAAAACACAGCAAAGGAAATTAGCTATAAATGAAATCATTTACATTAAATTAAAATATGCTCAGTAATTACCTTTAATGGTATTGATTTTCTTTGACACACATTTTTATTAAAATGCAATTTTAAGTCCTAGGCCAATCCACAGTTTTTTCTGAAGAGAAAATATTGGATTTCAACGGTTTACATTTTGACTCTAAGATAAAATCATGCTCTTTGTCTCAGAAGACAGACAGACAGACAGACAGACAGACAGACACACACACACACACACACACACACACACCTGTAACTTTATGGCTGATGTATTGTGAAAGGAAAGCAGGGCAGAGGGGAGGCAAGCTGAGTTTCTGATTCTCCATTCTTCCCTGGTAAATGTTAGAAACTTCTGGATTCCCTCAGGAGGAGATGAACCAATGCAGTCACCAATGCAGCCCCCTGCAGTTCCAGTGGAGCTAAGGATTTCCACTGCTGCCTAGAAAAATCCCTGCTCCCCAGGAACTAGAAGTGATCATGGGCCTCACTCACACAATGTACCCATGAGATGGCCACATATGTCTCAGGAGATGAGAGGGTAGATGTTCTCAAAAAGTAGCCTGTCTTAGAGTCTCTATTCCTGCACAAACATCATGACCAAGAAGCAAGTTGGGGAAGAAATGGTTTACCCAGCTTACACTTCTACATTGCTGTTCATCACCAAAGGAAGTCAGGACTGGAACTCAAGCAGGTCAGGAAGCAGGAGCTGATGCAGAGGCCATGGAGGGATGTCACTTACTGGCTTGCTTCCCCTGGCTTGCTCAGCCTGCTTTCTTATAGAACCTAGGCCTACCAGCCCAGGGATGGCACCACCCACAATGGGCTGGGCCCTCCCCCCTTGATCACTAGTTGAGAAAATGCCCTACAGCTGGATCTCATGGAGGCATTTCCCCAACTGAGGCTCCTTTCTCTGTGATAACTCCAGCTTGTGTCAAGTTGACATAAAACTAGCCAGTACATAGGCCCAACTTTAGCAAAGAAACCCACTCTTCCATAAAATCACAGCTAGTCCCACAGGGGCTTGGCCCTTGCAGTCTCTCTGGGACTAGAGTAAGCTCCAATGAACATTTATGTAATGACTTGAAAAGGATATTTCAAAATATGTAACTGCAAGTTTCCTCCAATGTTGTAGAGTTTCATGATAGAATGAGGGGGTGAGCATCAGGCTAGCTGCAGCCTCTCTTAGTCTGCCTGAGACTGAGGTGGTTCTGGAAGCAGGAAATGTCAGGAAAACTTATGGTCTTTGGGGAACTAGGACAACTGCCCACTCAACATTTGACAAAGAATCATCTATTTCCAACTGTAAGTATTTGGGGCTTCACTGAGTTATCATTACTTAAACACAAACCCATTCTTTTGTGGAAAATAAGGAGAGTCTAAGATCTTTGATTTTGTGTTTGTGGCAATGAACTAGTCAAAAATTTTCCCTGGTTAAGGGAAGGAAACTGGCCAGAAGAAATATTTTAGGAGGATAAAAAGGTACCTCTTCCTTTGGTATGCGTTACTGGGCAAAGACGCAGCCCACGGTCATCTCTTAATTCAATATCTAACAAGTAGGACAGTAAGGGTGCTTTGGGTCATACAGTCGAAGTCAGGGTTCATCTGAAAACTCTTCAAGGGTCCTGGTAGATGCTACAGCCACCAGAAGAAATGCTCTCAGGAAACTAATATAACTTGAATTTATTAATGATTGATTTATTAATTTATATGAGTTTATTAATTAGTAATAAGTTAGAGAATGAATTTGTACCCATGAATGTCCTCATATCCAATAATGTGGAAGGGATTTAGAACTGGGAGCGCATTATGAACTACTACCGTGGAAAAGGAATTTCCCACGGAAGCTTTAATCTTTCTGCCCCTATTGGAAAATGTTTGGCAGCATCTGTAGCTTCCCCTCTATAGTTTTTCAATTCTTCAGTATCTAGCTGGTATCTTAGTATCTTCTTGGTGTTCTTGCCTAGACTTAAAGGATGCCTCGCCACCAGACCAAGCATATTCAAAAGCATACATTTGGCTTTACAGACACAGAATTTGAGTGGCAACAGAGAGCTTGTAGTGCAGAGGTCAGTGTGTAGCAGCTTTAAAGCCTGTCTGGTTTTAGAGGTGTAACCTTTGAGAGCTTGCTCGACCCTAGTTTGGCATCAGTAAGGCAATGATGATTGGAGTAACTACTGGGTCTCCTGTGAGATTCTGGAAAATAATTTGCATGGAGTAAACTACACAGAGCCATCCCGGGGGTGTTTTGTATTTTATTTCCCTCTTTGTTTCTGAGCCTGAGGGCTATTAAAGAAGGTGAAGGCACAGACACATGCTTAGGACCCAGGCCAGCATCCCTAAACCCAGGTGGGTGTTTCAAAAGTGTGCTAGGGGATGCACTCTGCTCCAAACCAGTTAAATCGGAATTACTGTAAAGAGGGACCTAAACTTTGACATACATTAAAACTCTGCAGATCAAGACTGAGAAGAGGTGATTCATGAACGTTGCTGCTTGTGGCTTAAGAACTAATAATAACCAACTGCTGTCTGATTGCCAGCAATCAGGCTGGCTCATGGGTGACTCTGCTAAGACGGTGTGGTTGTACAGTTCTGGGTGGAGTACTGTACAATTATTTCACCTTGATCCTCACTTTAGGCTGGTAAGTGCTCAGTGACACATCACAAAACAAGGTAGCGAGGCTCCTAAGAGTTGAGAGATGAGGACGGGAGTGAATTGAAGGGAATATTTGGCTCTTTAAGTGCCCTTCCTAAAGGTGCCCTTGTGTCTGAAGGAGAGATGGGAGATCACGGAGCCAA
This sequence comes from Micromys minutus, assembly GCF_963924665.1. NCBI lineage: Eukaryota > Metazoa > Chordata > Mammalia > Rodentia > Muridae > Micromys > Micromys minutus. Next base: position 12,755,355 of record NC_137954.1, on the reverse strand, counting down.
GTCTTGAGAGTCTGAGTGAATCACAGATGAACAGGAGAGACATTGAACAGGAATGCAGGCTCACAGAATCCAGCTCTGAATGACAGTAGCACACATTTGTAAGGAAGAGTTGTGAATCTCCTACAACTTAGAAATCAACTTCTTTGCCGCCAGATGGCTTCTGATGGTTGGTTTAGCTTTTTCGAACTGATGGTAGATATTTAACTTGTATGTAGCTACATGTTACAGCAGTAGTCTCCATTAGTAATTCCCCAAGCTTCTGTTCCCCACAATGTTACTATAGAAGTCGTATTAATCTCCTGATTTGCCTTTGGGACTTCAAGATGATAAAAAGAAATAACAGCCCACAGGAAACCTAATTTGAGCCCCAAGGAGGGGAAAAAGGGAGTCAAGGTGATATAGTATTGTCAGAGAAGAAGATGCTGGGACAAGGCAATACTCCTTTTCTTAAAAAAGTCCCATCTTCCTGGGAAAATTACATTTTCCTAGGAGAGATTTCAACTCAGTAATTATCCAATAAACCCTGACATTCCATTTGTCCTAATGAGCCACATGTTGAAATTGTCTGCCATAAAGCACCCATGAATAACAAAGCGATTAAAGAACAAAGTTCATGTTAACCCCCAAATGACTCCCACTCTAGACCCTGGCATGCTTCAGCACCAGGCCTGCCCCACGGAGGTGGGCACTGGGTTCAGGGCCACCAGGACTGCCCCACTGAGGTGGGCACTTGGTTCACAGCTGCCGTGAGTGCCCCATTGAGGTGGGCACTGGGTTCACAGCTGCCGTGAGTGCCCCACGGAGGTGGGCACTGGGTTCACAGCTGCCGTGACTGCCCCACTGAGGTGGGCACTGGGTTCACAGCTGCCGTGACTGCCCCACGGAGGTGGGCACTGGGTTCACAGCTGCCGTGAGTGCCCCACTGAGGTGGGCACTGGGTTCACAGCTGCCGTGACTGCCCCACGGAGGTGGGCACTGGGTTCACAGCTGCCGTGACTGCCCCATTGAGGTGGGCACTGGGTTCACAGCTGCCGTGAGTGCCCCATTGAGGTGGGCACTGGGTTCAGGGCCACCAGGACTGCCCCACGGAGGTGGGCACTGGGTTCACAGCTGCCGTGACTGCCCCATTGAGGTGGGCACTGGGTTCACAGCTGCCGTGACTGCCCCATTGAGGTGGGCACTGGGTTCACAGCTGCCGTGAGTGCCCCACTGAGGTGGGCACTGGGTTCACAGCTGCCATGACTGCCCCATTGAGGTGGGCACTGGGTTCAGGGCCACCAGGACTGCCTCACTGAGGTGGGCACTGGGTTCACAGCTGCCGTGACTGCCCCACTGAGGTGGGCATTGAATGCATGGCTCATATTTCTGCTTGATCTCATTTTCCAAGCCACTGCCACTTTAACCATGAGGTTAGTTTAACAGCCCTGTGAGAGTTTTGATTGCAGGTAATAATGTTGACTCCAGCTTCTCCTACTGAATCTTAAACACTTCTCTTTCCACCATGGACCCATGGATGAACTAGCTTTGTATTATTAAACAGTAACTTTTTTTTTTTTTTTTTTTGAGCACACTTTTCACAGCTCTTCAAAACTTATGCACTTTTTTTCTTCACTTAAGCTCATGATACCTTTTTAACTAACTATTCATTCCATAAGCTCTTATTATCATTTCAAACCTGATAATATATTACAGCTCTCAGGCATATCAGATCTTTTGTGCAGCCTGTCTCTGAAAATGTTCTTGAGAATTAAAACACAAGAGCAAACAATGCACTCTAATTTGTTGACAATTCTACCTTGTAAAACTTAGATATGCAGCATGGGATGAGAGGGGAAGGAAGAGAAAGTCTAAGTTAGGTGAGAATTTTTCTTTTATAGAGAATTCAGGAGGTGGCAGACAGCAGGTAAAAACAGATTACATATGTTGGGTCTATACAATGCTTGGTGATTGATGAGTGAAATGCTGATTTCATGGAATGATTAGACACTCGGAACTTACAGTGAGCCTTGTTGTATTTCCGCTTTGAAGATTCAGTTGGAAAGTGTCAATCCACTGACTAGACTAAATGTCATTAAGCCCCATAACTCCTTCAGTTTCCTACAAGGAGGACAGTTAGCCATTATCTTCTGGCCCATATGCTCCTCGAGGAGAAGAGATTGACACTCAAAGATTACACCAATTTTCTTTTTAAATAACTACTCTCTCCTAGCATCCAAATATATACAAGGAACTCAAGAAGCTATACCTTAGAGAATCAAAGAATCCTATTAAAAAATGGGGTACAGAGCTACACAGAGACTTCTCAATGGAGAAATATCGAATGGCTGAGAAGCACCTAAAGAAATGCTCAACATCCCTAGTCATCAGGGAAATGCAAATCAAAACAACCCTAAGATTCCGCCTCACCCCAGTCAGAATGGCTAAGATCAAAAACTCAGGTGACAGCAGATGCTGACAAGGATGTGGAGAAAGAGAAACACTCCTCCACTGATGGTGGGGTTGTAAACTGGTACAACCACTCTTGAAATCAGTCTGGCGGTTCCTCAGAAAATTGGACATAGTACTACCTGAAGACCCAGTTATTCCACTTCTGGGCATATACCCAAAAGTAGCTCCAATATCTAACAAGGACACATGCTCAACAATGTTCATAGCAGCCGTATTTATAATAGCCAGAAGCTGGAAAGAACCCAGATGCCCTCAACAGAGGAATGGATTCAGAAATTGTGGTACATATACAAAATGGAGTACTACTCAGCTATTAAAAATGAGTTCATGAAATTCCTAGGCAAATGGATAGAACTTGAAGCTATCATCCTGAGTGAAGTAACCCAGTCACAAAAGAGCACTGATGGTATGTACTCACTTATAAGTAAATACATGCTCCCCCCCCCCCAAAAAAAAAGCTCAGAATACCCAAGAAACCATCCACAGAACTTATGAAGCTCAAAAAGAAGGAAGACCAGAATGTGAATGCCTCAGTCCTTCTTAGAAGGGAGAACAAAACAGGGGAGGAAATACAAGGTCAAATAGAGGAGCAGGGATTGAAGAAAAGATCATTCAGAGACTACCTCACCTGGAGAACCACCCCATATGCAGCCACCAAACCCACGCACTATTGCTGATGCCAAGAAGTGTTTACTGGCAGGAACCAGACATGGATGTCTCTTCAGCGGCTCTCCCAAAGTCATATAGATACAGATTAAGATGCTTGCAGCTAAACATCAGACTGAACACAGGAACCCCAATGAAAGAGCTGGAGAAAGGACTGAAATAGCTGAAAGGTTTGCACCCTCATGGGAAGAACAACATCATCATAACCAAGGCACTGAGGTGAAGAGGGTGATTGAGAGAGGGAGCACCTTCATGGAATCAAACTGAGGGGGAGGAGGGAGGGGAGTGGGAGAGGAGGGTATAACATTTGAAATGCAAATACAGAGAATATCCAATAAAAATTTTTTAAGTTAAAAAAAATAAAACCTACCCTGTCCTGTCCAGTCCATGTTGGTTGTGTGGGATGGGAAGGAAGCTAAGGAAAGCACTGTATAATTTACAGTATGTATGTGGCCCAATGGTCATTACCATGGTTTGATTGTGAACTGTGTCACATAGGCTCAGATGTTTGAGCATTTAGTCCCCAGCTGGTGGCAGTATTTTGTCCAGTTGTGATACCTTTGGAAGGTAAGTCAGGAGTGAGCCATTAGGGGTAGCAGTGAGGTTTGTCACCTAGCCCTACTTCCTGGTCTCTGCTTGCTGTCTCACCAGGATGTGAGGTGAGACATATCAGCTGCACAATCCCACCACCCTGGAGTCTCTTGTCACCTTGCCTCCTTCATGATGAACTGTAGCCCCAAACTACCTGCTGAAATAAACGCTCCGTCATGGCAAAAAAAAAAAAAAAAAAAAAAAAAAAAAAAAAAAAAAAAAAAAGAAAAGAAAAAGAAAAAGAAAAAAAAAACATAGCTAATACAGTAGCCAATGAGATTGTATGAAATTCTGTACCTTGCCAGTGGGCTGTGGTGCATCTTTCTTTGATAAGCAGCTTGTACCACCTATGAATTCACTCATATTTTCTTTTCTCCCTCTATTTTTCCAGTGCTGGGAATAGAACTTGAGACCCTATGCTTGTCAGGCAAGCACTGCACCCCAGAGCTAAATCCCTGCATTTTGGCTCACAGTTTGGAGGCACAGTCTGTCATGGCAGGAAGTCCTTGGGGCAGATGTTTGAAGCAACTGGTCTTATTTCATCTGCAGCCAGGTAACAGAGATGAATGCTGGTGCTCTACTAAGCTAACTTTCTCCTGTTTACCCAGTCCAGGAGCCCAAGCCTATGGACTGATGCTATACACAGTTAGGGTGTGTCATCCCACCTTAATTAACCACACCTAAATCATCCCTCATAGCCATGTCTAGAGAGTTGTTTTCTAGATGACTCTAGACCTGGTCAAGTGGACAGTTAATATTAATCATTATAGTCATCAGCCCCTCTCCTTTTCAAATAGTCAACACAGTAGAAGGCAGAACTAAGATACAGAAGAGAGAAACCAGGACCTGGTGACATCTGAACGCTAGTAAAGCAGTACCCCAAACTTTACCTTGTATGAACTAGCAAATTACATTTTTACTTAAGCCAGTTTGCAGTGGATTCTAGACTACTTGTGACTCAGTTTAACATGGACAAAGTCTATGTACTATTTACTTACTTTTATTCTTTCACATTTTCATATGTGTATGCAGTGGATTTAGTCACTCCTCCTTGCTCTTTCTTGTTCCCTCTCCCACTTTATTTACTTTATTTCCATAGAGCCTAATTTAGTCACCTGCACATAATAGGCATTCAGTAAACACACATGAAGTTTGATTAATGTTTAAACATCCTTATCAGCAACAATATTGTTTTTTTTTAATCTCAACCTTATATGTAGAACATCCAACTTTCTTGGCCACCAAAGGAGTCTATGTCAACACATTGAGAAAAATTTAACTGTATGTCTTCACATAAAATTGAGGACTCTCATTACTGTCCATATAAACAGTACCCTGAACAACAGAAAAATAACTATGTAAAGTTTTCAATTCCTTTGAATTTAATCACATGCTTTCATCACCAGTAGATATAATTCCTTCCTCAGCATTCTTCCTACCAACACATCCCAAAATTTGTTTCCAATCTTTCTTGAAAGTGTTGCTCTACCATTAAACACTAAGACTTTTTACATTTGGATGTTTTAAATTTGGATTATACTAACAGCAAATTGCCAGATACATTAAAAACATGCATACTTATGTGTGCACATATATAATATACATATACACATACACATAATATATGTATGCACACACCATATACATATGCACATACACACTAGATAGATAGATAGATAGATAGATAGATAGATAGATAGATAGATAGATAGATAGACAGATAGACAGATAGATAGATACATAGATAGATAGACAGGTAGACAGACAGACAGACAGACAGACAGACAGACAGATAGATAGATAGATAGGATAGATGGATGGATGGATAGATAGATAGATAGATAGATAGATAGATAGATAGATAGATAGACAGACAGACAGACACACAGATTGTGTGTGTGTGTGTGTGTGTGTGTGTGTGTTGTGCATAGCAGAACATGAGAATTGGGAATTGGAAATTAACTGATTCGGGAAGCTTGGCTTTCCTTCTCAGCCTTCCAGAGATTTCTAGCCAAGCTTTGATTTCATTGACTTTGGCTTTTTTCTTGCTTCTTTGTAAAGAAGAACTACAAATAACTCAGAATAGAGCAGCCACAGTGATTCAGCAATGAGAAGGTGGTGGTTCAAGATATTAAACATTAGTATCATCACTCTGTAGATATGATGTAGTTACATCGAACACCAATTTGTTCACTAGATCCCAGGGTACTACAAGACAGAATTTTCAAGGGACACATTTAGGAATAAAAAGAGTATTGTGCTGTGTGAAACAAGAGTAGAGTCTTTTTTAAAAATACCACATGAATAAGAAATCTATAAATAGATTAAGAAGAACCATTGGTGATGTATAGTATTTTATACAGACAGAGGGGAAAAAGAGAATGCCGGACTTTATTAACCTGTGTTTGACCCATAAAAATCTTGTATTTATGTTCTCTGTCTAACTGTAAAATAAACCTGAAAGTTCTCGTAAGTACTTTGTTGCTAAGGGCCTGAAAATGCTCAGCAGAAGGAAGACATAATTAGAAATGCTTTTATTTCGATACACATGTGTTCATAAATACAGGGTCCTGGAATTTGTGCCATGTCTCATGCATTCTCCTGTCCAATTTGGTTCCCAGTGGTATTAAAGTACAGAGCCAGGTACCCTAAAAGTTAATCCACAGTCTTCTAATAAACAATATGGAACCTGTGTGGGTTCGTTTGTGGGTGTTGTATGTAAGTGTACATACATGTGCTTATAGACATGCTCACTCATGCTTGTGTGTGTGGAAGCCACAGTTCAATGTTATTTGGTCACACAGAATCTCTGACTGAACATGGATTGCTCTCCATGCTACACTGGCTAGTCAGTAGATGTGGCCCGGGACTAGAGATGTGCACAGCTGTGTCTGACTTTTTACATGGGAAGCAGGGATTTGAACTCAAGTCAGAAAGCATTTTACCCATTGGTCCTCTCCCTAGTCCCCTGGCCCCTGTCAGCAGTCTTGAATATGTCAGTTTACCAACTTGACGTTAGACTCTTCATCTATAAAAACAAGGTTTAGATTTAACTGTAAGAACTCTGCTGTCTCTATCATGGTTTCAACCTCCCAAGCAAACCCTGCAGGACATGCAGTAGGCTCTCCTCTGTGTCAGGGAGTTGGCTAATGGTGGAGTCCTCAGACATAGCTAAGCCCAAGGCAATTCGTGTGTGGTGAAGAACTTCGGCTAAAGGGCCACCGTGTGAAGAGATGGCACCAGCTAAATGGTTAATCACCAGCACGTGCACAGCAGCATCCAGGCTCCTAGGAGTCTCTTCCCTCCTCCTTCCTGTCAGCTCTCTGGGATGTTCTGTGCTGCAAAGATTGGGAAAATAAGAGTTAACTTTGCTCCTTTGTGATTGACGCTGCGGCAGGCTATGACAAGCCATCTTTCATTGCTCAGCTAGGTGACAATGGAAATGAGACATCTTCTACTTTTTATCAAATACAATGTTTGCCATCTCTTGTTAGGGAACATGATACAATTAAACCACCAATCTTTACCCCTGTCTTCCTCTCCCTGACTCACAACGTATTCAAACAGTGCTGGCTGATACTTTAAGATCTCTTAGGCAGCATTCACCGTCAGAATTGTTTGCCTTATTCTGTCTTGTGTCCAACTTCCAAATTAGAAAAAAAAAAAAAAAAAAAAAAAAAAAAAAAAAAAAGGGAGAAAGAGGGTTTCCTTGATTGCAAATTCATCGGGGAGGTTTTGAATTTTTTTTTCCAGACAAATTGCTTTAGGTATATAGACTTTGTAATTTGTGTGTGGCTAATTGGATTGCCTGATTAAAGGACATAGCTGGCATTTCAAGGTAGCAGTTGCTGGACTGAGGTGCACTGGTGACTAAAAAGGCCTCTGGTGGGAAACTCTACACCTCTGACTTGATGAGATTAGTGGTGTGCAAACTAGAGGAAAATCACAAGACTTCTCAAAACCGGGTACTGGTAAGGAATCCACAGGCCCCCACAGACTTCAGGGTCCTCTATAAGTCTTCAGAGGCTATATCCTGAGTCTTGCCCCTGATTTAGAATCTGCATTCCAGGTGCACGGATCCCATTCTGTACCAACAACAGTGCCCCATTAGCAATGAACTCTAACAGGTTCTACATTCAGTCACCCAGTCATGTACCAGTGATGTACATTTGCCCATCTTTATTAAAACGTCTGTGCTGGTTAATAAGGACTATCAGCATCACCAAATGTAGAGTCGTCTAGGGAGACAAGCCTCTGGGCATACCTGTAAGAGACTGTCTAAATTGGGTTAATTAACACAGAAAGGCCTACCCTAAATGTGGGTGGTAGTTTTCCGTTGGCTGGGGTACCTGGACTGAGCAATAAGGAGAAAATGAGCTAAGCACCGGCATCTCTCTCTTCCTGCTTCCTGACTGTAGACATGTGAGCAGCTAGCATCCTGCTACTGTTACCACACCCTCCTCAGCTGCTGGAATGACCCTCTAGAACTATAAAAAACAAACAAATCCAAAATCCCAGACACTTCTTCCCTTCCATGTTACTTGGTCCCAACAGTGAGAAAAGTAACTATTATGCCATCCTTTCTTAACTTGAGTGGTGTTGACATGCTAAACCAACAGAGATTAGAGATCTGTTTCACTTGAATGTTTACCCCTAAGGCTTTGACGTCATAAGATGTCCTGTGATCCCCTCAAAGTCTACAGTCTAATACTCATATGAGAGGACAGCACACACTCACACGAGAGTGCAGTGCATCCGATTGTGAACTTCTTCCTTTTTCTTTTACCCTAATTTCTAGGGTCTCTAAATAAGTGTCAAGGGAATACAAAATATTACCTAAAGCAAAGCTAAAATTGAAAGTTTTAAATTTTTATGTCAGGAAATGCAAAATTAATACTCTCCTTGAGATATTGTTCATTAATACTGTACTCAGAGCAAGCTATAGTTTTAATGGCCTAATTCAAAAGAGTGGAAAGTTTTATTTTACTTAATTTAAATCATGTAGACGTATGGGCTCTTTTATTTCCACTGGCACTTTCTTTTACATTAAATGTAACAGGGAAGAAAGCGACCTGACACTCTCGGAACATAAACTCTGGCTGGACTGAAAGAGTTGAGCCTCTAAATGCTCACTGACATAATGAATCGATGTACTGGGAGACAGGGCCATCTGAATACGTTCAGGAGTAGAGAAACTCAAGTCCACATGAGTGGGTCAGACAGAAAGCAGAACATGATGGCGCATTTCCATCTCCGTATGGATTGTCCATTCTGAACAGAGCAAAATGGCCGGTAGCTTATGAGAGCTACACAATCTCAGCATCGGGAAGGTGGTGACAGTGCTCAGAAGTGCCATGAAGGAAGCAGTTGGGGCAGGGATTGACAGGGGAATAATTAGAACAAGACACTTTTCTAAGACAGTCCTTCTATGTCCTCAGCATTTCAGGAGGTCTGAGTAGATTGCTGGCCAGACCTCCCATCACATCTGGCCTCAGTTTTCTCATCTGTGACATGGTTGTGCTATGGGCCGAAAGGACACTGTGGTTCCTGCCAGCTTTGTTTTCTATTCCATGCTAACATAGTTTCAGAGAAATAGAATGTCAGTCAGAGTTAGAAGGAAAACATAAGAAGCAGTCATTCATGTATTAACTCTCTCCTAGATAAATAGCTCTGTATTAAAAATTATTCATGGGATTTATCTGTATTTCAGAGTGTCTATAATTCAAAGGCAGAAAGTCAGCATATATACTCAAACTACACAAGTCACTGTTTTTAGTATTTCTTATGAATGTCCTTATCCTCTGTCCCACTCAATTCTGCTCCAGATGAAACAGCCATAAAGGGATGAGATTTTAAGATGAGCCAGAAGGCAGTTGCTGGTGACAGCCTGTGATTTTCTAAGAGCATCCATTGTTTCTCCATCCTAGACAGAGCAAATGTACTGGCAGAATGCAGAGGCCAAGAGTAAGAGTTGAGCATCCTTATTTCTCCATGGCAACTTTCCTCTCCAAAATTTAGCCATTGTTAGACCGTCATGCTCATTTTTAGAAGATGAACTGACCTCAGTAGTAATAGGCAGCAAAAAGAGAGAAAACTCAAGCCAATATATCTATAGGGGGAGGCATAAATATAGGACTGATTTAGAATAAATATACCCACCAACACAGAGACACTGTGTAAAGGGAAATTGTAGTGGCCATTCCTAGTTGTCAACTTGACTGTATCTGGAATAAACCACAATCCAGAATTGGGAGGCTCACCTTTGATCCTGATCTTGAGGCATAGAGGCTATGAATCTTAGGACACTAACGTAAGGAGATCTCTGAGCTCAAGGTCATCTGGGAAAAATCAAGTCCCAGATCCTGGTGTGGTGGTGCATACCTTTAATCTGGGACATTCTATTGGAGACCTACATAAGGACACTAGAAGAAGGAAAGCTCTCTCTCTCTCTCTCTCTCTCTCTCTCTCTCTCTCTCTCTCTCTCTCTCTCAGCCTTCTTGCCTTGTGGGACTGAGCATTTGTTAGATCCTTGGACTTCACAGCTGCTGCCAACAATTGTTGGGGAGTTGGACAACAGACTGTAAGTCACCAACAAATACCTTACTATATAGCTACTATCATAAGTTCTGTGACTCTAGAGAACCCTGACTAATATGGAAATGTAAGAGTCAGAATCAAGATGTGATTTATTGTTAAGAGCAAGACCACAGGACTGAGACTCTGCAACATGAACCTCACCCCTACTTCTAGTTATGTGGTTTGGGTAAATTACTAAAGCTTTCCATGTCTCGGTTCCAGACTTGTATATTCAGTTGCCTACTCAACCATCCTACTTACATGACAAATTTAGCATGCCCAAAAGCAAGGTTTATACATCCACCTGCCCACCCAACTTTGACCTTCACAGTTTTCTACTTCTCAGTAGAAGGAAATTGTTCTGGTATTATTCTGACTTGCTCATTTTTTCTCATAATCTACATTCAAAACATTAACGAAATTATACTGGATCTTCTAAGTAAGATAGAACATACCTAAAATTCCAGTACTTAAGCTCAGAAATTTGAGGCCAGGATTGGCCACAGTGTAAAAGCCTGTTTAAAATACAAACAAACAAAACAACAATAACAACTCTAATAATAGCACATTAGCTTAGTGTGGATGTATCAATACAAATGGAGGAGGAGGGATAAATTACATCAAGGGACAAAAACAAAGACGTTTGATGAAACTTAAAGAATTGTATTATTTTGTATGTAGCTAAGATCATACACAATACATATACTATTATGTATATATTCTTAATATGTATTCTTAAAAGAAGCTATGTTACTAAAGCTGAGAATGTTCCCCACAAGAATCTTCTATTAACAAAAACTCCAGTACTGTGATGAGAAATCTCCTTTAGGATAGTTGGTTGGTGTAGTTCAAATGACTCCCAAAACAATATAGACAGTTGATATTTTGGGTTGCCTCTCAGAAGTTGAAGGTGGGCTAAGTCTCAATCCTGAAAACACCACACACTTAGGACATGGGACTCACATCATTCAAGCTGGATCTGTCATGAAAACATCCTTCCTGTGACCTAGCTTCCATGGTAATGTAAGATACTATGGAAATTTCCAAACAAGTAATAGTCCTACCCAGCAATGACATCTGTGAAGTACAGTGACCACCCTAGGAAGATAGCAGTAAAGGTGCAACAAACGGTCCTTGGATGTTGGTGGAAGCTTTTCAATTGGACATAAGGTTTTCTCAACAGAAAGGAGGCAATGTACTGACTGGATGTACTAGACATCCAGCCAGCTTCCTACGGTGAAGTCAGGGAACATAGAAAGGAATCTACTCTCCGGAGTAATTCCTTACTTACTACCCTCTATCCACAAGTAGATGCAACTGTCAATCTCATAAAAGAAGCTGTTTATACAGAGGATGGACGCCATCCCAGAAAACTGGACACAATACTGATATCAATAAGAAATGGGGAATCCAGTCTGGTTGATGTTACAACTCCAACATTTATGACTAAGGAATCATCATGGAGGAAGGGATGGAAAGATCATAAGGCCTAATCTTCTGTGAAACTGTCTCTACAAATGGCTGTGTGAACAAGATCTCAACAATGGCAACATCAATAGAGATGCTAAATATCAATAGAGATGCTAATATAGAAGGAAAATCTCACAGGATCATACCCCATGGACAAGGAACTGTAGGTGACTGGTGACTACTGAGATATGTAAAGTTCATCTGTCCCAGGGATGAGCCCATTAATTTCTTATCCAATACAAATTGGTTGGCTCTGAAGCCATATACACACAAAAACTGTGCAGGTTTTTAACACATGTGTCTCTATACACATCTATGTTCAGCAATAATAATGGGGGAAGAAGAGGCTATCAATTTTAAAGTGATGGGGAACCATGGAAGGATTGAGAGGGTTTGGGGGAAGGTAAGGTGGGGAAGAACATAATTATATTTTAATTTAAAATGCCTTAAAAATTAAACACAAAGATAAAATGAAGAAGATAGTATTACATTTTAAATGAGTTAAGGCACAGTAAGTAGATTGGAAAGTATTAAAATGAAATCCAGATCAGAAGAAAGAGAAATGAGCTCTATTAAGACAGGCAGTAGTCAAGACCCAAGCAAAGCTAACCAGGGGGCAGATAAGTTCTAAAGTCACCAACTGAAGGAGTATAGTGGGACAAAAATAACTGCTGTCCACTCCAGAATTTTGCCCACAGTGTCAGCCTATCTGCCAGCCTCTGGGACAGAAAGACAAGAGACACATGAACAGTTTTCATGTGTACTTTTCAGGGTACCAGGTTATTGGTGCATTGTGTCTGGATGACCCCAGAGGAGAGTAAATGATGAGCAGGAAGTAAACTGAACAGAAGGTGCTGTGCAGAAAAGAATCAGAGGCTCCTGAACTCCAGGGAACTTCTAAACTACTGTGTGTTGTCAAGGCCATGGTAAACAAGCAGAGCTGTATGTCACAACTCCTTCATGGTAAATCTGTATAGATCCCCATGCACGTGTGTAAGTCCCTGCCCACATTCTTTCTCAGATCATAATTAACAGACCCACAGGTAACCTTCCATGAAGCAATGACTAGAAGTGGAGTACTTTGTGCTACTAAGTTTTCACAAGGGATAGTGTCTTTAAAAAGTAGGACCAGTGTGTGAGTGGAGAAGGAGGGGAGAAGATGAAATGTGGTTGTTGGGGGTCATTGTGTTTCTGAATACATAGTAGAAACATTTGGAGTAAGTAGCCCAGGAGTAAGAAACCAGACCTTGGACTCAGTGATGACCCTGGGGTGTAACATGACTGACTTTAGACTTACCAAACCTGGTTCAATTCCTGATTCTGCCTCTTACCAGTACTTTGGTTTTTTTGGAAGTAATGTAAACTGTTTAGAAATCAGCATACCAGTACCCATCTTATTTGGGCCTTGGGACAATTCAACTGAAGGGAACAAGTAAAGTGACTGCTACTGTTCTTAGGGCATCATGAATGCTCAAGCAGATTGTGCTAGAATTTATGGGGGTGTTCCCCAAGGAATGGATATCTAATGTAGCCCTTTCCCCAGAAGTAAATAGAGAAAGTAATCCCCTGGGCATCTGCAAGAAAATGCATCTCAGAGAAATAGGCCACCCAGTGGTACAGGCGTTCAGAAGACAGTCAAGTTTCCACAGTAGCCTGTCTTCTACAAAGTCGTTTCCTGAGGGCTTCTGACTTTCAATGTTCAGCTTCATATTAAACCAATGATTACTTTTATATTCTTGCTTATTAAACATGTATTCTCCTCACCTTTCAGAACTTATGTATACCTTCTCCATTCTTGATGATGAAAAGCAACCCCACTTCTTCCGGGGCTAAAGTGTATTTCTTAATTGTGAATAAGAAACAAACAGAAATGTATTGTATTTTATCATAATAGAAGCAGTTTGTGGTTTGCTTTCTTCTCCCTTCTGAAAATATGCAAAAACCTCTTCTTTCTTTCCCTTTGAATTTTTAATTTGCTTTCTTTCCATGTAAGGTAAGGAGTCCCCTGAGTTTCTGCTCTCCTGATATGTGTGTAAAAATTTAGAAAGTGATTAGAATTTTTTTTTTTACTATGAAAAGCAATCAGAGCTAATACACAGAAGGACTAATTACCGTGGAGATGGATGATATGTTTTGGTATCTAATCATATTTTTATTTGTTAAGGGTGATGCATTCTAAGTGGCTCCATCTTGTCTTCATTTAAATAGAAAATGAAAGAAATAATCACTGGGCAAAAACACTCAGCGAAGATCATCCCAGAAATCTTGTAAACCTTCAAACCCAGGTTTTTAGGTAGCCTGGAACTGCTTACATGCTTAGTTAAACTTTAAGCCCCTGAGAACCTGTGGTGTGGGAGAAAATGTATGTTTCAAGTTTATGTGGGTTTTTTCCCCTTTTTACACCAGTGTCTGCTTCCTATGCAGAAATGGCTCATGGAGTTTAGTAAGTCAATAATCGAAAGTATGCTGGGTATGTAAAGTATAATTCTTTCTATGGTGGTTGCAAGACACCTAGTTTTTCTCCTTCTGCCTGTCACACTCCCACCCCCACCCCATGATGTTTCAACCTCACTGTTGAGTCTTTGCATTGATAACCACCTCAGCAGCATTTCACCCTAACTATCCCCTTTCTTTCAAAGCATGATCTCTTGCTGGTTTTAAACCAATAGCCTTTTTCTGGCTTCCGTGGATTTCTCACAGAATTGCTTGTCAGCCTTCACTCTTCTTTTCTTTAGATTTTTGTAAAAGTTGTGTGATGTGACTTTTAACCAATAGTTACCAAAACCTTATGATAAAAAGTACCCCCTCTGACTTCATTCTGGATTTCTTAGCTCCACTCTTAAAAGTTTGCTGAAAGACTTACCTCCCATGTTTCCAGATAATTCTGCATTTTTTCCATTTTCGACGCAGCTAGTCTCTCTCTCTCTCTCTCTCTCTCTCTCTCTCTCTCTCTCTCTCTCTCTCTCTCTCACACACACACACAATTACATAAATATTATTTAGGAGCTGAGAGTGGTAGCTCATGCTTGCAATTATAGCTTTTAGGAGGCAGAGGCAGGAGAATTACGATGAGTTTGGGGTTATCCTGGACATCTTGGAATACATAGTAAGTCCCAGATGAGCATGGCTACCTAGTAAGATCCTCTCTCAAAACAAACAAAGAAACAAACACTAAAAGTACTATTCATGACTAAATTGTATAACATATATCATAATGCCTTTTGTAGTAATAATAACTGCTATATCAAAGACACTTCCAAATATAAGTGGCTTAAGAGTACCAGTTTATTTCTTATATACAGAAAGTTGAATGTGGATGTCACTAGTCCTTGTAAGAATCTCTATAGATGATTCAGAGACACAAGCTCCTCCCACGTTAAGTCCTACTTTCTAGTATCTTGGAATCCCCTGTTAAATTATTCATATCTTCAAAGAAACTGGAGGCTATGTATCTCTGAGATAGATTGGGAGCGGTGTGTATAATCTCGACTTATTTCTCATTGGTCAGATTCAATGAAGCACAAGAAAATAGCAAGAAAGGTTAGAAACAAAACTTCGTTGTGCAGGAAAATAGCAGCTAGGTGTTTGGTGCTGGCCCTGCCATTCAGCCAACATATATGTGCTTTGTTCCCCCTCCTACCGATAAACAATGTCCTTTCACCAAGGCGATAACCCAAAGGCACACTGCTTCTCCATCAAAGAGCGAGACCCTTAGGTAATGCTCAGAATTCCATCTCTGACTTTTCAAGCTCAACAAGCCCATGAGGCAAACACACAAATAATACTCTGCCCTTTCCTCCACCCCACTCTAATACATCCATATAGACTAAATAGCCACTGGGGAAAGCAGGGAACGTAAAGATGAAGAGAGAGAACTCTCAGTTGTTGGTATATTGCAATTATGGAATCTCTGCCCACGGGCAGGATTTTGGTCCCCTGGCACTAGCTCATTCTTAGCCTGAGCCCTGACTCTCTTTTCTGGGATCACACCCTCATGGCTCCTTCGCTGTTTTTCATGGCTCCTAAATCCACTTTCTGGGAAATCCCCCCCCCCCCGTTCATTATTTTCCATTGACACGTCAGAAGTAGGTGTCGGTGCACCTGCCATTTTTGAGAACTATGTAAGTTTAAGAGAACATGTTCAAATTGGAAATCATTTAATATCAACCAGAAGTTTTCAGGATGCTTTGAAACTTTGTGGTGCATCCGACACAACACTCTCAAACATTCATTCCAGTTCTGCTTTCCTGGCTGCCGGTCATTTTCACATCTGCTCAGAATTTACTCCCAGATATATTTCTCAATACTGATTTCATTTCCTCACCTTGATTTCCCAGCATTGTGTAACTGTCTGGAAGCCAAGAGAAACCTGCCACTCAGGTAGGAAGGTCAAGTCTTTAACGGAATCTTCACTGCTGCAGTAGGAAGGTCATATCTTACTAGGGTCCTTATTAGGGTTTTTGCTACACTAGAACCATTCTGATACGTGGGAATTCTTCAAGTCTCTTCACCCTTCATCTTCTAATTCTCCATCAGAAATGTAAAGCCCCTTTATGTTAAAACATACCATTTTACCCCCCCCCTTTTTTTTCTTAAAGATGTTGTTTCTGGTTCCACATTATTCTGTCTCGTTTGGGTCTAGCTGTGCTCTAGGGTTCTTGCACAGTTAAAACACAGAAGTCTGTCTTTCTATTCATCCTGGAAAAAAAAATTTCCTTTTCTAGCTGATGCTTTAAAGCCCCTGTTTGATGGATCCCTTTGTCAGGATCTGGAATTTGATTTTACTCAACACACAAAGCAATAAATTTGTACGATTTTGTGATGTGGATGTTAGAAGACAGAAAGAGACCTCAAGGTCATGAAGGGCTTTCATAATTCAACAGAGCAAGCACCCTATCTCTTTCTGTCATACTCTCAAGTCCCAATAGGATGACAAGAAAAGGCTCAGGTAGATGCTGCACATGCTGTGGCTATGAACCACTTGGCCGTGGGAGAATGCTGGGCTTGTATTCTCTCACTGAGATTTTATTAGGAAGTGGTAAGCAAGCTCAGTCCTCATCCCAGAGGGAGCTATCACTTCATCCCTGAAGACTGTTGCAGTCAGAGCCCTTGTAAAGAAGGATCAGGGCCCTGGGTTCTTAGCATACTTTCGATGTGCAGGGATGCCCATGGTCCATGAAAGCTGCCTTTCTCAAAACCTATTTAAGCCACACCCAGCTCCTGAACTCCTCAGATTTACCCCATCATGGTTTTCTAAGATTTCTAAGAAAAACCAAGGACCAAATCTGCTGTTCAACGTTGTGTGCCAAAAGCTATAAATGACGCATGGTGGTCAGTCAGTCTATAATCGAATTAAATGAAGACTTAAGTGATTTATTCTATGAGTTGTATGTACTAGAAGCATGGGTGAAATGTCACACACCTATCCCTTGGAAATACTTTTTTAAAACATGTATCTATTTCCAGTACATTGACCATTTAAAAAACCTTCCCTTTCCCTTTTCATCTGTCTCATATTCCAAAACAATTAGAGCCTCTAATTTGACAAGCCCTATGACTTAGATAAAGTAGTTTTAGCTTAGAATTCACATTTGTCTGACCTTAAAATCTTTGTCTTCCCAAGAACTCACTGTGTTTTTTTTTTGAGACTGTATTCTATAAAGGTCTAGTTGCTGAACATCCAGACTCCATCAGTAATAGGTCAGGTGTTGTGGTTCTTGACCAAGGATATTTTTGTGATGCCTAGAGGCATTTTGGTCATTGTAGCTAGTATGGGGGGGTGGCAATTTGTGGATAGAAGTTAGGGATTTAGCAAATATAACACATGGGCAAAGAAGTATCTGGTCCTATGAGACCACTGTGGCATGGCTCAGACTCTGTTTTGGTGTGAATGGGCAACACTCCCTCACAGCCTCCACACATTTTTCTTATGTCAAGTGAAAACACATTCTTTTCCCAATTTTTATGCCTTTAGCACTTCTGAAGCCTAATTTCCTCTTTCCTTTAATGCTCTACCTTTAGTTTACCGTGTTTCTCTCTTTTATCCTTTCTTATAGCACCTTTGTCTTTGTAAATGATCTGAAGAAGAAGAAGAAGAAGAAGAAGAAGAAGAAGAAGAAGAAGAAGAAGAAGAAGAAGAAGAAGAAGAAGAAGAAGAAGAAGAGTTTCAGTTAAACAACATGAACATAGGATTCATTTCTCCCTGCCTCCCAACTATAAATACCCCTGTGTGGTCTAATTTATGGCATGCTACTGTTTGGTTAACAAGGGCACAATAGACATTTCACATCATTTTATCTTGCCCTCAGCAGTAAAACCCAGTTTAAGATTATTTAAAAAGAGGACTATCTACATAACCAATCTGACCCCCCCCTTTTTTTTTCAGATATTGGCCTCACTTAAACCCAAAGTCCCTGAACATTTCAAAGAGCTAATCCTCACAACTTAACTAGGTATTTCTGCACTTGTATTTAGGCTGGGTCAGGAAACAACATAAACATTAATAATCCAGGGCTCGATAAGTCCTGTTTGCATGGCCACCTAACCTGACCTAAGTGAGGATAAACCAGTAAATCAATACATGAAAGTTTGGCATGTGGGCTTAATTTGCAGACCTAAGAGATTAGACGTGAGTTTGGAAAGCCACATAAACACAGACCTAAAATGTATACAAATCACTATCCACCCATTGCACATGGAGAACTCTTTTGCTTCATCTGCACATTCCCCGCCTGACGACTCAGTTTGCATGCTCTCTTGACAGGTGTTAAAACCATGCCATTTGGCATTCATCAGTAATACTGGGAATTAAGTGGTTGTTCAGAAGCCTGAAGCCTCACCCATCATGCTCCCTGTCTCTCCTGGTCTCTTGGATGTCTCCATGCAACACCATTGTTCTCCATTCTGTATTCTGCTTTCCCTAAGCGCTGCCTTGCCCACCCCTTCCCAGCAAACTCTTTCCCTCCCTTCTGGTTGCCAGCTCCCTTCTCCTGCTACTACCCTGGTTTCTGGCTCCAAAGACAATCTACTCAGCAACGATCCAGACTCATGATTCAAGGGTGTGACTTCCCAAGCAACAGGAGTGAGCTCTTTTCCCATGAGAGAATAGTCAATACTAAAGCCTGTGTCTTCTATTACAGGGAGTTCTGTCAAGTAGTAACTTAACTTAACAAAATTTCCAATGTTTTTAAGGTGAAAAGGAAAAGGGGGATGTAAGAGGAGAAAAAAAATCCATGAATAGATTTTTTTCCTTGAAGCATAAATGAGAGTTTATGTGCCAGCAGAATGTTCCAAACATTATTTTTTAACGCTTTTTCCACAAATGTAAAATGTAATCCCAGCACATAGTTTATTACTGGAACTGGCAATCATCTGATGCAACAGTTGAAGGGCTACAATAGCTTCCTATTACTCAAGTGACTGGGCCACGATGAATGGAATGGGAAGACGGTGGTTGATTGAGAGAACGGGTTTCACAAGGCAGCAAAACATTTCTCAAATCTCCAAGACAGACAGGAAGTGGGGACAGATGAAAGATTGAACTAGAACATAAAACATACACATCCTCTAAGGAAAGAAGAGCTATTTTTAATGCATTCATCTTCCAAAGAAGGAGGTGAGGAATAACAAAAATTGAATATTTGAGTTAAAAGCTCACTCACAGCTTGTTCTCATTTGGTTTAATTTAATCCAACAGATAGCTCCGTTTTCACTTCTCATCCAAAATAGTCATGAGACTTGACAGCACGGAATCCACACTCTCTTTCCTCCTTTCTTTCAACGCATGCACAGAACTCTCTTGAATGCTGTCTTCTCAGCAGCGGGGATTGGATTGCTCCAGAGTCGAAAATAAAAAATACAAGCCCTTCTAGTGGAAGATGGAAACAGTTCCATGTGAAGTTGTCCCCAGGGTCCTACAATATAAGACCTGTCTCTTCCTCACCTCCTCCACGCCCCTGTCCAGCCTCAAGGCACTAAAAACTAAGTAAGCGCTAAAGTCTATTTGATGACAACATTTGACAAATGAACTCCTGGAGCTGAGGAGAAAGGATCAGGTTTGACGAAGCTGAGGGGCAATAGAATGTGTATGGCTTGGGCTATGGAGACTTCCACACTGTTTGGCACATTCCTTAATGTAGAGAGTAATTGGCAATGGGGCAGCCATAACTCTTTCTTTTGGAAAATTTCCCATGGACCTTGACATCTAAAAAATGGGGATAGTCTTCCTTGTATTTTGATTGGTGAGAGGGAAAAATGTAAGTAAAAGGGAAGATGAAAATCATTTTTTATCTGAAGATATAATACCAGAGAAGCACTCTTAAAAAGTCCACAGTATTTGAATTCTTGCTATAATGTATATATGAGTCTCCCTAAAATGTTTTGGAGAAAAAGAACATATAGAATATGTTCTTGTGTGTGTGTGTGTGTGTGTGTGTGTTTGTGTGTTTGTGTGTGTATGTTTGTGAATGTGTGTTTGTGTGTATATGTGTTTGTATGTGTATATTTGTGTGTGTTTGTGTGTGTGTTTGTGTGCATGTGTGTATAATATATATATGAATATATGCATATATTATACATATATGTGTGCGTGTATATTATAAAGAATAAACCCTCTTTTGTCCTCCTGGCGTTCAGACCTGGGGAGTAACTGCAGGGAACCCTTGGCTGCTCATTCTCCTCTGCTGCCTTCGCATTTTGCTTAAACCTCCTATAGCAGTTTTCACATATGAAGGTAATTAACTATTAATATATCTGTCTTAGTCTATGGCTCCAGGCTTTTGAAGGAAAGGTCTGCCTTTGTCAGCCCGGTGTCTGCCTGACACAGTCGGGATCTTTAAATGTTGAATGAGTGAAGGTGTACGTGAATGGGAGAACATTCTGCATGTTGCTTCCCCCTTTTGAAAACTTTCACATTGAAGAGCCATTAGGTGCATAAAATGAATGGAAGTAAGTAAAAAATGTCATTAAAATGCAATGCATCATCAGTAATCACTTAAGAAACAATGACACCAAGATAAATATGGAATCGGAGCAGACGAAGGTAAGAGAGACTTAAAAGAACATCTAGCTGACAGCTCACTGGCCACAGCCAACTTACAAAGGTCTAATAATATCTGAGGAAGGCCCAGCCTGGAGCTACCTAAGGAGAAGTCCATCCTTGGTTATTATTCATTGCACCACTAATCCCAGTTGTCCAATTTATGAACCCAAGCTTATGTTGATTTTGGAAGGGTCTCCCCACCCTGATGGGCCCAAGAAAGGCACAGGAGCCAGTGGCTCTCTTCCTGACTCCATTTGAGTGATCTAATCCAGATGGAAAGTTTTCCATGGACGTTGTAAAGTCCCCCATCTGTGAGGCAAACAAAAGGAAGAAAAAGATAATGAACTATATGAAAGCTGAATTACCCATTAGGAGGTTACGCCAAGGTCTGATACTGAATTAACTCGGTGCAGTGTGAAGGCTGCCGATAATGCTGAGGAAAATGCTTTCTTCCTCTGCTCGCCCTTTTGAGGGTCACTGAAATTATGAATGTCTTTCCCAGTTGGTGGAAAATATAACTTCCTAATTACTTTTTAAACTCAAGTTAAATAAGATTTTTCAGCTGGCCTTTTGTCCTTTGTCTCTTTGTGATTTAGGTACACTTTTTGGTAGCAGTGTAACCTTGGGCAATTAAAATAAAACGTTCTGAGCTTCAGTTTATTTGTTAAGAGAAGAGACTATACTTATTTCAAAGATTGTTGCTGGGGATAAAGGGCAATGTTTTGATAAACAACTCAACAGAGCAGGCTGTCTGGAATTCTCTCTCTCTCTCTCTCTCTCTCTCTGTGTGTGTGTGTGTGTGTGTGTGTGTGTGTGTGTGTGATGAGAAGGTTGTTTAACATGCCACACTTTGTTCTGTGTACATCCAACACTTTAATAATGAAAAGCAAGAATGAGAGGACATTGCCTAAAAATGAGGAGCCACTGTTTCTCCAAGTTGATAGAAGATAGCTAGAAACTTTGAGCCCCTGTTGCACTCAACTTAGGCTTAGAGAGGTATGTTTTAAAATACGTTGATGTCTAAATCCAGCAGAACACCCAAAATTACAAACAACAGCAAATACCAGAGAGGCTGTTCTAGCCCTTGCTCTGTTGGTGGGATTGTAAAATGATAAGACCACTTTGAAAATCAATGTCACACTTCTTGTAAGATGAAATGCACATCTTTCCTGTGACCCAGCAAGGACACCTAGGTATTCATGCAAAAGAAATTTTAAAAAGGCTCATATGTGCAAAATGCGGTGAGAAAACATTCCTACCAATTTTACCAAAGCTGAGCCCTAAGAACATAACCCAGATATCCATCAATAGGAAAATGGATCAATTGTGGTATAAGACAAACACTGGGTAACAATAATAATAATGTTTTAAAAGTCAGTGTTGGTGTTGGGTGAATCTCAAAAATGTGTTCAGTGAAGGAAGTGTTGCTCAAAAGAAAATGTAGTGTGTGAGTCTTTCACATGACATTTTACAAGAGAGAGAGCAGGAGGCCTGGAAAAGAGCCTGAGGGAACTTTGGAATGAGGATGATAATGTTCTTCAAACTTTTCTGGAACTGAAGTTGTGGACTGTTGTAAGCCACAAAGTTCCAGGAATCTAACCTAGGTCCTCTGGAAGAGCAGCCAGTGCTCTGAAGGGTCAATCCATCTCTCCAGCCCCAGATGGTAATAACCATAGGTCTTGGTAAAAATAGAGGCAGACAGACATATGCATCTGAAATACCTTATGTATAATTAAGATCTGCATATTTCACTGGATGTAAACTTCATCTTGAACTTAAAACTGTAAGTCAGCTTCACACTCCACTTAATTAGACACGAGTAAAAATATTTATGGGGAAATATACTGATATCAGCAATTTCTTTTGAAATGTGTTAAAAAGTATGATGGGTTAGCAATGGCTAGAACTTTAAATACATATTGATGAAGCAAATGCTAGCAGTGAGACAGCAGTGGGCGGAGGACTATTTCTTGCTAAGTCCTTTCAACACTATGGTATGTTGGATACTTTTTATAATAAAATGTTGGGGGGGACTATCATGACGGCAGAAGTTCTTCCTGGTCTACAGGAGTAGTTCTGAAACATTTTCTGGTCATGGGACTCCTGCTCTATTAAAGAAGGTTATTCAATAAAGTTTGATCAAAGGGATAGCAGATGTACAAGTGTGTAGGAATGAGAGGGGCTGATCAAAGGCCTCCCCAAAGACAGGAGTGGTTAGAATCACACTCCCTTGCAATCTTTCCTCTTTCATGTTTCCTTCTGGGTTCCCTACTGGTTGCCTGTGCCCTTTGACCAGGTTCCATGTCAAAGCAGAGCTTTGTCTGTTTGTGGTCTAAGTTGGGGGCAAGACTCCCATTTGCATGTCACAGTGTTTAAGAGAGGGGCTAAGATGTGACAGAAGATAGAAGATGAAACTAGTGCTCTTCTGCGAAGACCAAGCTGTGTGTGAAATGAGCTCGGTGACAGAAGTGTGCCTTTGTCATAAAGATTGAAACACCTGCGTTGCCGGCACATTAATATAATAAATATGGAAAAAAGAAAAGAGTTTGTTTCTCATTGAGCCAGGAGCAAGAACAGTGCTGTGAATAAAAAAAAAAAAAAAAAATGGAATTTTTCCTTCCCTTAACAGAGTCTGGTTTTCCATTTTTTTTTTTTTTTCCACATTAGAATGAGCCGGTATAGTTATTTATAGGTTCTGGCCCAAACACACTAGCTGTATCTTGATTCTGTGTGTTTTCTTGATTAAAATTTACAGTAAAATAGGAAAGAAATACATTATCTCAAAGAATAAAATGATTTTTTTTCAATAAGGGCTACAGCAAAGCAACATAGACTGTTCTTAGAATATCAGAGGTTTTGCGTTTTTATAAATGAACATGAGATCTGCTTATTTTGGCACAAGGGAAAGAAAAATTCAGAAAGAATCCAAGCAAGTGGATTAGAAAGAACACGAGTTAGCATAATTAGGCACAGCTATTAATTTTGCCTTACATAATTTTGGAATGACCACTTTCAGGAGATGTAACTTCATAGAAGCAGCCAATGAGCATTCTAAAGTGTCAACTGTTTTGCTCCAGAGTGACAGGAAACAGCAATCCAAACACTAGTCCAAGATGGCCGTCAGCCACAAACAGCACAGGAACCTACGTCACCTAAAAGTGACTCAAAACCTGTGTCCACTTGGTACAAAATTTATCTCCCTCAACTTTCTTTTAGCTTTGCTTTGGTTGCTTGTTTGATTTTCTGTACTAGTACCAATTGCTGTATTAGTAATCTCAAAGTCAGTGGTTCAAAGGCAAAACTCAAACCATTTTTTGTGGGCATCTAAAAAAATAGAAAATATTAAACATTAATCTCTCTGAAAGCATACATACAAATAACATCCTATGGACTGAGCTCGTATATGTGTAGGAGTATGTATGTACATACATACACATATGCAGTAACAAGTATTGAAAAAAGAGACTGAGTTTAAAGAAGAGTAGACAGGGGTATATGGAAGGATTTGGAGGAGAGAAACATAGGGAGAAATGTAATTAAATTATATCTCAAAAATTAAAAATATACATAAAATAAGGTGCCTTTCTGGATTTTCTGGAAATGGAAACCCTAAAAACTTTCTTGTGTGTTTCTCTTTGTCTCTCCTGATTTTAAAAGAAAGCATTTAGACCTAATGATCACCAAAAAATACAAATGGCCAGTAAAAATTAAAAAATGTCCCTTCTCATTAGTAAATTAAGAATTATAAATAGAGTTATGAAATATCATTTTTCTTACCTATTAGACTAAGAATTAAAAGTGATTCTTGGGTAATGAACATTAGTTCACTGTACTGCTGGTGGGAAGTTTTGGCAATATCTATTCAGATAATTAAAATACCTTTGTTTTAAAAGTTTCTAATAATGTAATAGTATACACTGAGATGTATAATCTAAAAGATTTAGTGCAGAATTTTTTTATAGCAGGCAAAATCTTGAACTAACCAAAATGGCCACCCATGGGGAAATTTGGTGAAATAAAGAATAAGGTATTTATTCAAAGCAGTATTATGCAAAATAAAATTATGATTTTTAAAGAAAATTTAGAACTCTGCTCTCAATACGCAACTAAGCAGAAGAGAAAAGCGGATGAAAACATCACATTTGCAGTATTGTTCTGCTGACAGCACAAGGCCATGTTGGGGAAAACCTGTAAGAGGATGTGTCAATATTTGTGTGTGGCAGGACTTTGGGTGGATTTGTTTTCTCACATTCTCTGTAGTATCTGCAGTTTCTGCAACGAGAATATTCTGCCAGGCAACAATGAATCAATGCTTTGAATTAGACAAAACAGATTTTACGTTTAGTTTGGATCTCATGGGCTATTGTCAGTCAATTCTTTTGAATGATGGGACAAATCAGTGACTTAAAAAAAAAGGAAAAGTAAAAGAAGAAGAAGAAGACAACCTGGTTGGTTGGCAGTTTGCACACAGAAAGATTGGCTAATTTCCCATTCTTGTAATTTTCAACTAGTTGGTTTTGCGGCACATAAATACAGCCAGAGTTGGAACATTTGAAACTAAAAAGGGGGCTGTGCCAAAAAATGTCTTAGACTCAAATTGAAAAAAAAGATGAATGCTGAGATTTTTTTTACTACAGTTTTTCTCATACATAAAAATGAACTAATAAAGCAAGACTCCCATCACTACCAGCTATATCTGGGTCATTTTAAACTGTAAATGTAGACATTAATCCCAGCTGGTGCTGAGGAGCTATTTGTTAGGCTGCAGAGTGTGGGGCTTCTGTTTAGAGCACACCTAGGGACCCTGCTGTTCTTACTCCCTCTTCCCATTCTACCAAGTTGCTATTTTTCTACTGATCGCTTAGGATGGAGTCAAAGTAATCATAATTATTACTTCATCATGGTTGGATGAAAGACTGCCCAGAACTTACCATCTGTTTTTCCCCCCACAGTAATGTTTCCAG
Source organism: Micromys minutus (assembly GCF_963924665.1). Lineage (NCBI taxonomy): Eukaryota > Metazoa > Chordata > Mammalia > Rodentia > Muridae > Micromys > Micromys minutus. The sequence goes on along the minus strand of NC_137954.1, from coordinate 12,729,600 downwards.
CAGTTAGAATAACCTCTGACACACAGTAGGTCCTTCCATAATTATGAATTTGGAAAAATCTCTAATCCAACAAATTCCTTCGGCGCTGTAGTCATAACTTTATAACCCAGTTTCAGGAGAAGCATTTAATTACACACACACACACACACACACACACACACACACACGCACACACACACACATCTATTTGAAGGTTAAAAGTTTAGATTATTGGTAAATTATTCTTCAACATATGGACCCTTAAGAATTAGTGTGACTAGGAAAGGCTGATGATCTAAAAGGGAAAGGGGGTGGTGGTAATGCATCCCTGAAGCCTATCTATGGTACTCAGGGTCCTGAGATAGGGGTCTGGAAGTTTGAGACCAGTCTGAGCTAAATCACAAAACTCTTTCACAAAAAAAGCAGAAAGAATGAAAGGAAGAAAGAAAGAAAGAAAGAAAGAAAGAAAGAAAGAAAGAAAGAAAGAAAGAAAGAAAGGAAGGAAGGAAGGAAGGAAGGAAGGAAGGAAAGAAGGAAGAAAGAAAGAAAGTAAGAAAGAAAGAAAGAAAGAAAGAAAGGAAGGAAGGAAGGAAGGAAAGAAGGAAGAAAGAAAGAAAGAAAGGAAGGAAGGAAGGAAGGAAGGAAGGAAGAAAGGATGAGAGAAAGAGAAAAAAGAAAAAGAAAGAAAGAAAAGAAAGAAAGGCAGGCAAGGAAGGAATAAAGAAAGGAGAGGGAGAGATGGAGGGGGAAGAAAGGTGGAGGGGAGTGAGAAGGAAAAGGAGGAAAAGAAGAGGAAGAAAGAAAGGAAGAAAGAGACCTTTTCAACTCCAAATGATTATTATAGCTTTAAATAAATTGCCATATACCTAAACAGATTCCTAAAATGTAATAAAATAAATAAAACTAAATAAGAAGGAAAAAGGAAAAGGAAGGTAACTTTGGATAGAAGCAACTTCTAACATGGTATTAGATGCTTTTAACTCAACTTCTACTGTCGCCTCTCAAGCAAGATGTTTCTTGTGCCCATTTTTCAGAGAGGAAACTGAGTATCAGGTGGTTAGATAACTTGTTAAAACAGACAAAAGTAAAAGAGATTTCATTTATTCTAAAGTTTTAACCGCACAGGGAGATGTGTTTCAATGATATCCTGGGAATGCTCAAACAGAATTTGGCCATCTTGTCAGCTTTGCTAAATTCCGTGTCACTGACAGAAATCTCTTGACAGAGCTGAGTCATTTGGGTGGATCTGTGAAAGAGCTAGCGCAGGGGTAACTTCTATAATCACGCAAACAAAACTCCTGTAAACTATTCCTACCTTCTCTTCACAAATGTTACAGTGTTGCTGCAGGAACCTCCTGGGCAGTCAGAACCCTGGTCCCCTATAGCAAGCACTTCTGATATCCTTAAATAAATACTGAGAAGTTCTAACGGAATGTCCAGAAAGCAAAGGTCAAACTGAGAGCTAAACAACACTAAATTATTTAAATTCTCGAATACTAAATAAAAGTCCCAGACACTAGGTAAATTAGTGGGATGTTTACACTCGAACTGGATAATTTCTAATCTAATTTGCAGTGGCATTTGGAACATTGCTGACCATTTGAAATAAATAGTATGTTATCTTAGATTTCGATGATTAAGACACTCTGCAAGGATCTGTTTCATAGCACAATGCAGACTAGCAGAGGAATATTGCTTTCAGAAAGACTACTGCCAAACTGGGATTGTTTTCAGGATACACAAGGCTGACGATAATTGTGTGCAACATCAATCTTATCACCGTACGGAAAACTCAAACAAGCTTTCATGGATAATAGCCGAAGCAGAAATAAACATGATGTAGAGTTGCTTTTATTCCAGGGGGTAATTGTGCACTCTAGCCAGCCGTAGGGAGCTATAGACAGTGTCTGGGAAGTCAGAAACAAATGTTTTAATTTTAGTGAGTTAAAAAGTTCGTGAAAGAACATCTGAGAAGAACAAGGCCGCTCTTGAAAGAGCGAGTGAAAACGGACCTACTCCCTCAGAAGGGCAGCTTTCCAGGAGAATGTTTTTGAGAACTGGAAAGTTGGACTCCCTTCAGCCCAGCTTCCTAATTTCTGCATCTCTGGCTTCCTCTCTTGCCAAAAGAAAAGCAAGGCCTGTGCGAGAATAGAAGATGGACTTTTCTGTGAGGATTGCCAGCATCACAGCCCTCATGTCTCAAGGCAAGGTATCTAAGAGATAATGACGATTCATTGGGACAGAATCACTCTGGACCACCTTTGATGTGTCAGTGAGTTGGGTGACAAGAACATCCCAGCAATACATTGCTAGGTTTCAGGATTTTGAAATACTGATTTCAGAAATTAATATGACCCAGGAGTTCGTAAATATCCATGTTTGATGTCAGATTCGGGTGTATGTGGGTGGACCATGTTCTGAGCAATAAGAACAACCAATAAGTAGTTTTGATTAAAAAGTACTTCACGATTGCATGTACCTGCAATGGAAGAGAAAGCATTATCTGATTACCCTCTAGTTAAAGGGAAAGGGAAGAGGCTAGAAAGGTTAAGTTCATGCCCTGTGTGGTTCTAAGCATTTTGTCTTTAATGAGGCAATGATTCAAGGAAAGCATTAGAATTTTATGAATGGAATGTGAATGGAACAATTGTGAAATGATGTGATAGTATATAGTAAGTCTCCTAGCTAACATGCTCAGGTTCAGAAGTGTGCGAGTCTCAATAGCGTAGCTGAGAAAAGATAAAATCATTTATATGGGTGATCACTATCTCACTACAAATGTTTTCATGAAGGAGGTGGTCCTTGGAGTGGGTTTTCAACACACATGTAAAATCGTAAGACAGGAAACCACGTCTGGATGAGAAGTTGAGTGCTAGAGCAAAAAGTCAAATAGGCAGAAGTAAAAATCCATTCATAAAATAAGCATAAGACAGTGACCACTGGATAAGGTCAGATGGGGAAAACACTGGTCAGAAGAGAAAGTACACTTGGCAAAGTTTTAGGACATGGAAATGCAATTAGAAGGAAAGACTTGGGTGCTGAGATTCTAGTTGGTGGGAGGGAAGGTAATGGTGAAGGTTGATGAAGGCCTTAGGCCTTGAGGCACACAGTCCAGTCCTGACATCGTTCTGAGCACATCAGCATAGAACGCATTATGAAAACATGGCTGCTTTAGGAAGATACCACCTTGTCTGATGTGGTGGAAACTAGAACAGGAATCAAATGGAGAGAGGTGAGCAAATTCCGTTCCCATGACCGCCACACTCTGAATTACTGTCACAGAAGTAAACAGAGAAAAGAGAAAGTGTTGGGCTAATATAAAGGAATAGTCCATGGGACCTGTGATGCAGATGGGGAGTTACAATAAGTGTATGTCGGTGAGCCCTAGATCTTCTGCTGGACAGTGGAAGAGCCCCTGTCAATTAAGCAAAGGTTTAAAAAGAGTACATAAAATTCAGCTCCGGTAGGCTCTGGAAGCATCCACGGTTTAACTAGCTAGCTTGTCCTCACCCAACACATGCTAGCAATTAAAAGTGAGAACTAGGGAGAAGGACTAAAAAGTGCAAAGAATGGTTTATAATGTTTATCTTTCAGTGCAAATATTATCTTTCTGTAAGAGCTTTGGGGAATGAGGGCAGGGGACTTTGGAGTAACTCCACATGTTCACAGTACAGAGTGATCAAAAATTAATGTGATCACACTAGTCCCATTGACTTCCAGGAACCCCCATGTCAACTACAGCTTCATAACCCAATGTCAACAATCTGGGCCACACCTACCACGCTGCCCTGGCCATGCCCACTAGTATAAACTATGAGACGTTTTATTATGAGAACAGCAGGACCTGAACATATCTAGTTGAGGAAAGTAACAGTCCTGAACCAAAATTGGGATTGTGACCCTTTAGGTCTTCATTTCTCAGTAAGCTACAGGAAGAGGTGGCTAGAAGGAATCTCAGATCCCTGACCACCTCTGAGCTGGTGCAAACTAGCTGATGCTAGCTTTCCCGTTGCCTGGAGCCTGCCCAGAGTAACTGGTTTCATAAGATCTTGACTCTAGTCTTAAAATGTAACTTTGATTTCCTTTTCACACTAGATGTGCAGCCTTCCAAGGGTCTTCTGCAGCAACCGTAGCCCTCCAGTCCTCCCATGGTCTTTACAGTGATAGAACACTAAGTTCATAACACCCATGACTCATCCATAAATTTTAGCAGAGTGGACATAGCATTTGGTGATTATTGCTATTACCCCTTTCACAGGAAGCACCTGCCAAGATGAGGCTCAGCCCTGATGCTCTAAATATGCAGCACTTTCAAACATGCCCTGTACAAAGAGATAAGGAAGCCAACCTCCAACAACCCTGAAGTCTGTCTCTTCTCTCTGTTTCTTTTATCAGCCATCCATCATTTTCTTGTCTAGAAAATTTCCAGTGATAGAAGGTGGACCAGAATGTACTGAGAGTGACTTTAGTGTTTTTGCTTATTCAGACCCAGCACTAGAGAATTGCATCCCAGGGATCCTCACTCCTTGAGGCCAGATGCCTCTAGACTAGACTAGACTAGACTAGACTAGACTAGACTAGACTAAAGACCAAACTAGACTAGACTAGACAAAGACTAAACTAGACTAGACTAGACTAGACAAATAATAGACAAAGACTAGACTAGTAACCCCAGGAGACCCAACACCATGGACTGTCAGTCCATGTTCTTCTTGTTCTCCTATGGAATCACCATTAGCCAAGATTCCCTCATTCTGTAACACTTCGTCTTATACAGTATCCATAGTCTCATGTCTTGGAGTTATGCAACTTCAAACACCTACTAAGTATGTTTCTTAAACAATAATCTTTCCCTAGAGCTATTAGAGAAAGCAAAGCCCTGATGACACCTTTTGCCCTCTGGAGCTGCAAGAATAAACTGTTGTTTTAAGCTACCATATCTGTCGTAATTTATCGTAGCCACCCTATGAAATTAACTCAGTTTATCAAGGAGATTAAGTACAGACAGACAAGCCAAAGACCCTGAGCACCTTCTCCTGGAACGGGAAGATAGAGGAGCTGACATCAATGTTTTTTCAGTGTAAGAAGCTGTTGCAAAGCCATGTTCTTCTAATGCACATCAACGCCGGTGTACAGAGGAGATGATGCTGTAATCCCACGGAGACCATGTTTGTTACTAAGATAGTCAGAGAAAGAACAGAGGGAGATAAAAACAGAAGAAGAAAGGGAACTGTAAAGAAGGGAATTGTTTTAAAGAAAAGAAGAAGCATTCCTATGACTTTATATTGCTGATCTCAGTCAAAGTCAAAGGAGGATATAACACTCACACCAGCTTCTGCTAGGTAAAGCTATTAGCTACGCAACTCGATTGCTAATTATGGAAACTGCTACTTTTCTGCACATAGTAACAATTAAGTGTATCTGTTCATGTTAGATTTAAATTACTGTAAAATGTATTTGATCAAAGCATTAAACTCTATATGAAGAGCCTATAAAGAGCCTATAAACAAGGACTTCCACAACACAGCCATTAGCTCCCAATCTAAAAGACACACTAACAAAAGCTCTCTGCAACATTGCTCTCTACCACTCAAATAAGCCGCATTAAAAAAAAAGGCATGATGTGTATGTTATTTGTGAACTTTAAAATGCAGATGGGATTTAAAAGTAAGAGTTAGGAGAAATTAAACACATTCCACACAAAAGTAAACATTTAAAGAAGGCAGTAAGTCCACAGTAATGCTGTGTGACCTTCTGTATGTAATAATCCTGGCCCCAAATAAAAGTGTCATGTGTTCAGCAGAGGAATGTTAAGCTTTCTTTGGCAAACCGTAACTGCTGCCTAGGTTTTAAAAAGACTATTTGTAGGCAATGCATGATCTCTGGTTTATATACCATTTCTACCTGCAAAATAGGGCCCCCTTTCACACTCAAACCAAGACACGGGGAAAATACCCTGTTATTGTGTATGCAGTCCTGTGTGGTTATTGGGACTCAGATGAATGTGGCCACTCCCATTCTGAACCCATGAACACAGCCTCCCAGTTTTCTTTCCTCAGAATCACCGGATTTTTGCTGTTGCTTAACAATCAGTCTGGGTTTAAACCAAACGCGATTTGTTTTCAGAGATATTTGAAACTAAAATAGGAAGTCTCATCATTGGTTTATTGGTTTATAACCAGATTCTTTCCCGTCAAGAATTGTTTTCAACACGTAGCAGGGAAACACAGGTCCAAGATGGGGTGTTGGTGCCCTCTGGAGGAAGAAAGGGCAAGGTGGAAGAGAGAGAGAGAGTTGAATGAAGCGGACAGAAACCTGGAGAATGCTCAAGGCACACACTTTCCCATCTATTGCTAAGGACAGTTCAGTTCTCCCTGGGATGTAGCTAAGAAGCTTTCTGCATTTTTTTTTTCAGCACAAATACATAGACTGCAATATTTATAAATGCAGGCTGCCTTGCTCCTGCTCTTTATTTACTGTGTTTCCCAAGCTAATGCCATCTTCGGCAGCAGTCTCTCACGGTGTTGCCATAGCTCACAATTAAGAGTTGTGATAGTAAACAATTAAATCCACACTGTCCCTCTGCCATTGTGTTTGCTGTCCAATCACGTCGGCTGTGCCTGAACGTCACAAGTCTCAAAGAACTCTGCCTTGCCCACTCTGGTCCTCCACTTCTTACTACCGTGCCTTCTTCTAACTAAGCACATTTGGTAATTTCACGGTTTTTTCTCGTTACTCACTTCTGCCAAATATCTAATCACTTGACTTACACTTCTATAAACTCAGCCCAGGTTTCTGCCTAATTCTGATTCTAGGAATATGAGTTTAGAGCATCTTTTCTTTTTAAGGTAAAAGAAGTAAAATCACCCTGAAACATTCTTAGTGACGGTTGTGATTCAGTGAGGTTGTGGTCTCTGTGCTCAGACCAGTGCCTAGGAAATGACTACAGTCAGTAGACATCCATCACTTCCATTAGTAATTATTTCCTCTCTGGGTTTTTCAAGCATCTTAACAGGTGAAACAGAGGACTAAGCATGTGTCTGCACAGGGAGGTTTACTGTGTACCAAGAGCAAAAAGTAAGCCCTACAGAGACAGGACGCCAGGCAAGGTGAAACCTGAAGAGTCCATATTTCCCACAGTTACCACCATTCAAGATGACCATCCTGTCTTAGTGTGGGCCCAAGGGTTCCGCTGCTAAGAACTCTTGCTAAGTCCCCACCCTCTTCCTCATGGGGCCAGGAGAGATAGTTCTTATGGGAGTGCAACTGCCCTCCCACTGCTTCTGTTAACAAACCCTGTAGAATCACATGTTAGCCACTGTGTGTTAGTGGCTATTTTGATGGCACAATTCTGTGTTCTCAAAGAAAAAAGAACAGGGCAATCCGCCTCCACCCCGAAGCCACCTTAAATCTTTCGGAGATCTTGATTCACTGGGCTTGGATGCAGTGCAAAACGACTTCCCCCCATACCGTTACCTATGACTATCACTGCCCACAGAGTTTACTGTTGGAATGATTAGAAAAGATCCCATTTTGTTGCTAACAAATAAGATCCTTATTTTTTAGGTGTGACCTCTTCCCTTGCAATACATTTTAGTCTTCTGTTCACATGACTTATCCTGAGGGCTGTATCAATACACATCAGATCAGGATATCGTACAAAGGATACTCGGGGCTGCTTTTGCTTTGTATCAGAGGTGTTTGGGGCAGCTAGCCAAGAAGAGCGGGACACCACCTTCCAGAATGTACCCAGTGTCCAACTGCCCATCTGTTTCTCATAAAACCCACAAGCGCAAGAAAGTTCTTCTTTTGCCTCAGGTGGCAAATTAGATTACACAGGCGTCCTTGGAGTTTGATAATACAGCCAAGTGTAAATGAAATTTTAGCATATGCGGGGCGTTCGTGGATAAGAATGTGGCAAGAGGTGAGGGCCTGTGTTCTTTTTAAAAGGATCTATTGTTATTGTTTAATCACTTCTCTGGCTCAAGCACGTAAATTCAAAGGATCCAAGATCTGACTTTCACCCTGCAGAGTTTTCCCTATCACCTAGAAATTTTCATAACATAGACACTCCATCCTTAAAAACCAGTGGATCCAAGTGCTCAGTCCATGGAAGGGTTTTCTGAGATAAGCCTTGTCTGCCTTCATTCTGTAGAGCCACAGAATAAAGTGGGATACATTGAATCATTTAGATACCATCAATCATGAAGATTAACCAAGACTATCTAGTCTTGTTCTAACATTTTTAAAGCTGAGTTCCAAGCAGACTGTTCAGTCCACAGCCACAGACTACAAAATAGGAGCTGAATATGAAAACACTTTAACTTTCATGTTTTAATGATAAGAATGTTGTTGGCATTAATATTTGAACATTTCCATGTACCTAGTTCTGAAAGCTATGTCATCACTGGCTCAGAATCCACTGGCAGACTATAAATAAAATCTTTCTATAAATACACTTTCTGCCAAACTACCAGCAGAATACATTTTTCATCTTTTAAACAGATGGTATAAGAGGAAAATCATGCATGTATATGATTAATCAAATGTGCTTTTGCTGTTCGAATTTTCATTACCACTACCAGCATGAATTTTGAGAAATTTCTGCATTTTTTATTTTCTTTTGAGAATCCGTTTATTTAAGGAAACTATTAATATAAATGAAGACAGAAAGATGAGGCCAATATTAGGTCTGTATCTTCTTATTACTCCAACCCCACTCTAAGTCCTCACTGGTTGTTTTTTTTTAGGATTTCTATTCTTCAAAGAATGTTGTTTTTGTCGGGCTCTCTTGATGTGACTTTAACACTCTTGATAATGTTGATCCAGGTGTAAGACACTGAAATCAGAAATAAGGGCACCCTGAGGTGTGTGTGGGGTCACATAAAGTATGATAGAATAGTATGTCACATAAAGTATGATAGAATATCAAAATATAATACTGTGGCCCGATGTCCCAGCTACTATACTGAACTATGTAGTGGACATGGGGACAAAAGTGCTACACTGGGATGGTATGTAGAATGCAGAACTGAAGTCCCCAAGTCACCAAGGAGCTACCATCCCAGTTCCTTCCTGTATTTGGCCATGCTTTTCTCAGATAAGAAAGAAATAAGAAGATACCCCCCCCCAAAAAAAAGCTCAGAATACCCAAGAAACCATCCACAGAACCTATGAAGCTCAAAAAGAAGGAAGAGCAGAATTTAGATGCCTCAGTCCTTCTCAGAAGGAAGAAAAAAAAAAAAAAAAAAAAAAAACAGGGGAGGAGATACAAGGTCAAACAGAGGAGCAGGGATTGAAGAAAAGATCTACAGAGACTGCTTCACACCTTTAGAACCACCCCCAGATGCAGCCACCAAACCCAAGCACTATTGCTGATGGCAAGAAGTGTTTACTGGCAGGAACCAGATATGGATGTCTCCTCAGAGGTTCTCCCAGAGACATACAGATACAGATGAGGATGCTTGTGGCTAAACATCAGACTAAACATGGGGAGCCCAATGAAAGAGCTAGAGAAAGGACTAGAATTGCTGAAAGGTTTGCAACCTTGTGGGAAGAACAACATCATTAACTAGCCAAGGCACTGAGGTGGAGAGGGTGATTGGGAGAGGGAGCACCTTCATGGAAGCAAGTTGAGGGGGAGGAGAGAGGGGAGTGGGGAGAGCAGGTTATAACATTTGAAATGTAAATACAGAGAATATCCAATAAAATTGAAAGAAAGAAAGAAAGAAAGAAGGATCTGTAATATGTAGCATTGTTGGTTAGAATCTATAATGTGTAGCATATTGGTTAGGGTCTATAATATCTAGGATTTTTGATTCGGATCTATAATATCATGCATATTGGTTGCAGACTCCTTACCTCATTTTCCTTCAACAAAATAAAGATAAACTTGCATATAAATAGTTTCTATTTTTCACTTGCACAGAACCAAAGACACTTTGTAGTTTCTGTAGGCTGAAGTCATAAGGCAGAGCTAATGTAAGATGTGCAAGCATTTTCTTTACCACCAAGCCAACCTCCTTCCACATCAGCAATGTGCTCAGTGCCAGATTTGGGGACAATATAAATGACGGCAAGAAGGTGGGTGGAAAGAAGCCCTTATAAATTGTTGATGGGAATTTATAAACACTGTGGAAGTCACATCAGTTTCCTAGAACTATGGTATGCTCCAGCTATACGATATACAAAGGCCTCTCAGTCAACATACCACAAGTATAACTGTACACCCATATTTCTTTCAGGGCTAGTCACAATAACCAAGTAATCGATTCAGTATAGGTATCTGTTAACAGCTGCATTAATCAACAACTGTGAGCTTTAGGTATACATTATATGTACATGTACACATAATGAAGCTTTATCCATTAAGTCACTGAAGGAAAAAATGAATGGAATTAGAAATCATAATGCTAAATCAAATAAGCCAGATTCATAAAGCATTACGCTTGTCTTCTGTTTTATGTAGTGGTGGTGGTAAGTGTGTAAATGTGTGTGTAAATGTGTGTGTGAATGTGTGTGTGTGTGTGTGTGCTTGTGTATATATATATATATACAATGGAACTAAAGAGAGATAAAGGGAAGAACATGAAAGGGTAATAGGAGAAAGAAAACATCTCATGTTTTCTTCTGTATTTAGAAGATAGATAGATAGATAGATAGATAGATAGATAGATAGATAGATAGATAGATGATAGATAGATAGATAGATAGATAGATAGATAGATAGATAGATAGATAGATAGATAGATAGGATAGATAGGTAGGTAGGTAGATAGATAGATAGATAGATAGATAGATAGATAGATAGATAGATAGATAGATAGATAGATAGATAGATAGATAGATAGGATAGATAGGTAGGTAGGTAGATAGATAGATAGATAGATAGATAGATAGATAGATAGATAGATAGGTAGGTAGGTAGGTAGATAGATAGATGATAGATAGATAGATAGATAGATAGATAGATAGATAGATAGATAGATAGATGTATACTTGTATATGCATGCACACACACAATTACACATGACACTGACATGAAAACAGAAGGGATAGGCTTTGGGAGAAGAATGAGACAGGCAGAAAGGAAGATGGTAGATGGAGGAGAACAATGTGAAAGTGAATAAATGAGGTAGAGTAATATTTGTACATGAAAATGTTCTCATGAAACCTACCATATTATATGCTCACTCGGAAATCCAGGTAAATAGGTAACTTAAAATAAAGATGATAATATAGTGCTTAGAGGGTTATAGGCACTAGAAGATGGTATATGCAGAAAACAGAATAAAAACCTGTGCTGGTAAATTTTGATTGTTGACTTGGTAAAATCTAAAGTCATCTGGGAAGAGAAAGGCCAATACTTGATTGTTTGGATCAGGGTGGCCTGTGAGCATGCTTGTGACAGACTCCCTTAGCTGTGTTGAAGTAGGAGACTGTCTGAATGTGGGCAGCAACATTTTCTAAGTTGGACCTTGGGCTGAAAAAGGAGGAGAGAGCCATCTGACCATTAGCATGTGTGCATTAATTCTTGTTCTCTGCTCTTTGCTATGAGCATGTGTGCATTAATTCTTGTTCTCTGCTCTTTGCTATGAGCATGTGTGCATTAATTCTTGTTCTCTGCTCTTTGCTATGGACACACTTCAAGTTCCTGCTCCCTTGACTTTGCCCATAAATCTGGTCTGTAACATGGGAACTGTAAGGCAAATAAACTCTTTCTCCCTTAAGTTGCTTTTATTTGGGGGTTATTTTATTAAAGCAACAGTAAAAGAAACTAAGACAACACCTGAACACAATCACACAGAAAATACCAGTCATGCCCTTATTCTAGATGCCTGGCATTTGAATAAAGAACAGTGTCAACAAACTGAGAAATAACCTGGGCTCTTTCTCAGCAAAACCTCAGTTTTGAATGTTTTGAAGCACGAAACTAAATCATATTATCAGAGAGAGAATGAGTCATTTAGCTAGCGAAGAAGACTGGCATCTTCTGGCTCTACGCATTTGGCCTCCCCTTAGGCTCTGACTCACTCATGGTTTGACTAACACCTTGTTTCTTTGTGTAAATAGCACTAGAACATAGAAGCCAATGCAGCACCAGTGACAGCAACAAAGAAAACATTTGAGATCCTAATAAGGTTATGAAATAAAGTTTCCTAGTGAGAAAAAAATGGACACCGTAGCTGTGGTTCTGAGCCATGGTGTGAGCATGTGTGTCATAGGTTCCATGGCAAGGGAACAACGACTTCTAGAGCTCATCAAACATGACCCTTCTAAATAGCCCTCGTAGACAAGTGTAAAAGGCTTGCTTTGGTATGTGATCCACAGGCAAAACCCAAAGGCAACAAAGTGAATAAATGGAGGTAGACTAGGATCTGCATGATTCTGAAGACTTGGAAATGCTCTGTTTATTTGCTTCCGAAGAGTTCCAGTAGAGAAGCAGCTTGCTTCCATTTACCTCATTTGTACACTTGTTCTCTGCTTCCCTGATGCCATGGAACATGTTACAGTCAAAGACCCAGAATTAACACAAGGATACAGCCGGTGGAATCATGGAAAATGGATGGAGAAATGAGGTAGTGTTACTGCTGCAATGCCTATGCACCTCAATGGCAACCACCATGACATGATAGCTCTAAGAGTGCAATAGTGACACTTACATCTTGGTGGTAACCAATAGCTTCCTAACTGGACTGAAGGCGGAGTTAACAGAAAAGAAATTATATCTAGTACAGAAATCTAACAAACTTCCTGGGACTAGTGAGAGCACGAATCTTAGAGAAAAACCGAGCACCACTTTAATAAACCAACATAATTCCTAACTACATTCTAAGTATTTACCCTTATTCCCACAGACAAATTTAGCTCTCACCTCTCATTAAAGAAACTTCTTTGTAACAGGAGATCACTACAAAAATTATAACCAGTTAAATGCAGAAAACAAGTAATCATGAGGCACACAGCCCTAATGGGTACAATCCACAACAACCCCCCCCCCCCCGCCACATCAAAGTCTCAGAAAACATGGCAAAGAAGAGGGAGTAGTACTATTGTGAGAGTAGAGAGATTAGGAAAACTGCTGTAAGACTGCATCTCTTAAGGGAAACTTCATCTGTTGTATCTTACAAATATGTCTGCCTAAACAAGACCTGAAGACGTACAACGCTAACTGACATGCTGACATGGAAGGAAAAATCTTACAGAGCCTCACCCTTAAACCAAGAGCAACAGGTAACTAAGGAATTCTGATGGGTAGAGAAATGACCCTTCCTAGGGATGAGTCTCCTCATAGGTTATCCAAAAGCAAATGGACAGCACTGAAGTCAGATACATAAAAATAAAACTAAGCAAGTAACACTAAGTGAACTGAACAGTTTATATATTAGGTGTGTGTGTGTGTGTGTGTGTGTGTGTGTGTATGTGTGTGTGTGTGTGTGTGTGTGTGTGTGTGTGTAAAAATGCCAACTTTTTTTTTTAAGGCAATGGTTTCAAAAGAAAGCCATCGGGGAGGACATATGGGAGGGTAAGGATGGAAAAGGGGGAAATGAAAATTATATAACTGCATTTAATTTTTATATAAGGACATAAAGTTGGGGACATAGATCTAGAAGGAGTTAAGGGGAGGAAAAGGTATATATTTTAAAATTTGAAAAGAAAGAAAGGGGTTAGGTTGGGAGGAATTAATAATTACAGTTGAACTTTGTGGCTTGCAGTCTAGAGATGCTACCTTGAACCGTAGATGATGTTCAGAACATGTCCATTGAAACAGAAGAGAGTACTACTGAGCCTGACCTTCCATGAGGCCCTGGAGGTGCGCTCCTACTCTGTTCCACCATTGCCTTCCAGTGCTCACTTTATGATGGCGAATATCTGCAGGATACTCTCCCTCAAACTTCTCCCTTCGTGGTACCCACAGAAAAGCAGTGAAAAAGGAGACTGAGATCCACAGCACTGTCGTATATGTGACAGTGAGTTTCAAGTGTAACAGAGCATTCCAGAAACCCTTGCCTAAGCCATCAACTACTAACCCTAAGTTCTTCCTACACTCATAGTTTCTCTTTTTTCTGCCTACTTTGATATGAATCCCTTTGTCTCTAAGCCACTCTCAAACTGTCCCAATTTGAGAATACCATCTGTTTTCCCTTAGGATGCTGATACAGTCATCACATCCCTTAGTTTGTAGTTGTCAAGGTTATTCCCTGTCATCTGCCTCTAGTATGTCATTTTCTTCTTCTTCGTTGATAAGGATTGAGTCCAGCGCCTTGTATATGCTGGGCAAGTAAGTGTCCCATATTTAAGCTATACCCCTGGATCATGGCCTTTTGAAACAGAGTCTTGCTATGTGTTCTAAGTTCCTTCCTCAGCTTCCATGTGCTAAGATTACACAGTGTTCTTGCCTCCATTTCCATGTGCTAGAATTACAAATCCGATTTCATACCCCCACACCCAGATTTCACATAAGATTTTTTTTCATATTTTTCTAAAAGTTCTATGGAAGAGAAATTCAATGGCATCATCATTCTCCAGAAAACAGATAGTACAGATATGGCAAAACCCTCTTGCTAAGACACTCAAAAATCTAAGACAGAGGCCTTCTTACAAATGACTCACTTCTTAATACAACCAACATTAGGGAGCCGGAGTCCAGGGGAGGGAATATGGAAAGGGGACAGCACGAAGTAAACACATGTAAGAGCTGTTGAGGTAGCTGAGGCAAGTGGGGTGTGGTTCCATAAACACCTGAGATCCTGACAAAGATGACTCAGACCCTCTGTCTGTCTAGGACATCAAGAAGGAAAGCACTTACCAATGGTTTCTGTACTGCAGTGGTTAAGAACAGCTCCAAGCAGCCATTGCCTTTCTAGTTAAACATTCAAGAATGTTAGATCTGCACATGGGCTTTCTATGCTACACTGAGAAACTTCAAGACAAAAAGTGTTATAAACATTCTGTCTGAAGGTTACCAAAGCACCCACAGCACTAGATTGACTTAAATGGAATCTTATTCATCGATCATCATTTCTACCCTGCCCAATGGAAAACTGGTCTACCTGTGTACATAGTTAAGCACTCTAAAGAATTTTCTTTCCTCATGTAACATCTATAGAGGAGTTGCCACCAGCAGCATTTATGAGAAGGTACACATATTCTCAAGCACTGGACCTGAGGCTGAATGCTTGAGTGAAAAGGAGGCTCTTGGGAGATACTAAACTTGGCCATCCTTTGAAACATGGGCTTATATGTTGCATATGTTTATAATGGGCTACACCTGGGCCAGCCCCAAGACAACTCACGGGGAGAATTTCTAGCTGTTCCAGTCCAGACTCTGCTAAGAATCATTTACCATAGTCCCAAACCAAAAGAGAAAAAAAAAATCAGTAAAAACACAAACACAAAGAGAGGCTCTTAAATGCAGTTAAAAGCACTTGCTGCTTTTGCACAAGACCCAGATTTAGCTTTCAGAGCCTATATGGTGGCTTATAACTGCCTATAACTTCAGTTCCAGGGACTTTGACACCCTTTCTGGCCTCTAGGAACTGGACATACATTTTCATATTTATACATTCAGGTGAAACATTCATACATATAAAATAAAAATAAATATAAAGCCATACAGATGTTATTGAAGTTAATATAAACCTTCATCCCCATTCATCCTTGTACCCAATTTATAGTCCCAGATCTAATCCAAAGACAGGGTAGGTAGAAAATATAATGGCTAGGTACTAGGAACATTACACAGCTTTACCAAGAAAACACAATTTCTTCATAAGTCACATTTGTAACTCATACACTTCTTCAGCAGATGCAGTGGAGAACGAACTCTAGAGTGAGTCACTCCCTGGCTTGCGACTGAAGCAGAGGTATCAGATAGCCTTCATATCTTAACATAGAACTGGTCACAACACCAAAGCAAACATACATTTTTTAAGCAAATTAATGTCACCAGAAAGATCATTTGACCTTTCCATTTGTTCTGTAGAACATAGACCTGTAGAAGACATAGTCTCTTTCTTTTGGCCGTGAAATGCATCCATATGAAATATGGACACAGTAACTTAAATGATGGTCAACTTCAACTTTGTTTTAGATTCTTCCGTTGCTCAGGGAGCCGTAAAATACACCAGCCACGAAACCACGTGACCTAAAAAAATTTAGAAGCACATCCAGAACACACAACTTTTTGATCTACGGGTAGGAATATACTCAAATCATAACCATTGTTAAGAATTTAACTTCAGCTGCTGTAGACAAACGAAAAAGCTACAATGATTGAACATTCATCTTTGGAAACTGTCATTTGATTTCACACACACACACACACACACACACACACACACACACACACACACACACACAGCCTCCTGTTTTTACACAGGGTTTCACTATGTTGCCCTGCTGGTCTGGAACTCACAGAGATCCACTGTTCCCTGCCTCCAAGTGCCCAAAATTAAAGATGTATGCCACCAATGGACTTATTGCCTCTTATCCTAAAACTTCACATCCTCTAACATTTCTGAACACCTAATGCTTAGAGTTACTTGCACACTCTAAAGTGTGAATTCAATCCCTTGACTGGGACTGGCCATACGTATTAATTTAAGACTTCGTCCATGAGGCTTCCTCAAACTAAGCTCAAGCCACAAACATATTCTACACAGCACCCATAAAGATAAAATATTCCAATTATTTTCTTTTTCTCTGAGATGAGCTGGTTCGTTAAGTCCCGAAACGTACAATAACACAAATGGCAGAGAAATTTATCAATTGGAAACTGTGATGAAAGGGGACTGAGAGAAGTGATTTGTGGGTAAATGATGATCAGACCAGAATTGGAGCTACAGTAAAAGATGTTTTGACTCATTAATAAGTGATTGAACTTGACAAGTGCTGAAAGGAATCTGAGAGATGGATAGTGCCCTGGGGTTATGGTCAGTGAGGCAGGATGTTGAGCTGACAAGAAATACTTGATTTCTTTGGCCCAGTGTCTGGATTCCAGAGCCTCAGTGAATCCTTGGCAAAAGGA
This sequence comes from Micromys minutus, assembly GCF_963924665.1. NCBI lineage: Eukaryota > Metazoa > Chordata > Mammalia > Rodentia > Muridae > Micromys > Micromys minutus. Next base: position 12,712,592 of record NC_137954.1, on the reverse strand, counting down.
TAAAGACTGTCCCAGAGCCTGCCCTGCCTGCTGCATGGTGACCAAGGTAAATATCAGGGGATAGAGAAATTGGCAACCAAAGTTCACTTGTGACTTTCAGCCTCAACTGAATGTAAGGGTTGGAAATCATTGGTGCTGGTTTTTTTGTTGTTGTTTTTGTTTTTGTTTTTGTTTTGTTTTGTTTTTTTGTTTTTGGGGTTTTTTGTTTGTTTGTTTGTTTGTTTTTTATGACTAGAAAACATCAGACAAATGAAAACCATCAAACTTTCCCTGGCTCCACCATTAGGTAAGGTTGTGGAATAGACTACTACCCTGAAACCTGAACACACAGAATGTTCAGAAGACACAGTCGAGATCTACTCTCCTAGAACAGATGCTGTGGGAACCATAAACAGGCAGGAACACTACTTACAATGGTTATTTGGAAGCTGGGTATGGCCTGCTGGGTTAAATGCTTGCTGAACAAGCATGAGTTCCTACGTTCTGAACCCTAAAGCCCATGTTAAAAGCTGAAAGTGGTGGCATGTGCTTGTAAACCCAGTATAGAGCGAGAATGGGCAGACACAGGCCAGTCTCTAAGGCAATGAGTGGTAGCTTCCTTAGTGCTCTTGGCATGATGAAAGTAGCGTAACCACACATGACACACACATGCATGTACACATGCATGCACACACTCACAAACACATGCACACACATGTATGCATGCATACACATACACACACACACATATGAAAACCATAGGTAGCTCCCAGGTTTCATATGCACCTTGGCTGAATCCACTGGCCAGGCTTCTCACAGTTTCAATAAGTAGAAACACTGCTCAAAGTAGCTTCATAGACATAGGAATCTGCTTCTGTTACTAGCCACCAGGGGCAGAGTTGTTGTTGTTGTAATTGTTTAATTATTAAAATCTAAGTATAATTTTAAAATATAGATCTGTCAATTTTCTTATCTTTACCTTTTGTCCATCTTTCTCTTATGCCTGCTTCTCATTCTAAGCCAATCCCATTCCTAACTTTTGGGAACATTACCCTTAGTTTGGTGGAAAAATGGCCAGCATTATCCTATTCATAGAATATTCCAGTACTAAAATCCCAGCAGAAGAGCAAGTGTATTTCTCTAAGAGCTCATGTGATACAAAGAAGGACTTTAACAGGTCTGTCAGTCACCATTCACGGAGTGATTGCCTAGAGTGTGCTGTGGCCAGTAGTTACACTAGCAGCCCACAGAATGGGAAAAGACCATTCTGTGAGGAGAAGGATGGGACTGTTGCTAGGAGAAAAAAAAGATGAAGGCATCTGTAAATGACAAAAAAGAGATGTTTACTATATTCTCATCTTGATTTCCCAGCCTTCATGTTTATCCAATATGTGTCATTTCAAAGTATCCTTTGCCTGAGAAGCTGTGCAGCTTCTCCCTAACGAAGATGTTGCTGTTTGTAAACACTATGACAAAAAATAACTTAAGAAATAAATTTGCTTGACGTGCTCCAATCATAGTCCACCATCAAGGGAACCCAGGGCAAACAGGAGCTCAGGGCAGGAACCTAGAGTCAAGAACTGAACCGGAGACAATGGAGGAAGGAATACTGCTTACTTGTTCACTTTTTATGACTTGCTCACCTCCCATTTTACTACAACTCAGGACCAGGAATTGAGGTTGAATTATCACAGGGCCCTTCCTAACAGTCCTTATACAGTGATGTTCTCCTGGGCAGCCATGATGTTCCCATCTGACCCAGAAAGAGGGGATAAGAAATGCTATAGGGAATTCCTATTGTTGTTGCTAGTGGTACTCAGTAAACACTAAGTTGGTCTCTGGCCAGGAAAAAATGGGACAAAGAATCAAAGGTAACATACAAACCAAGAACGGAGGGCTGAGAAGCTACGCTACACCACAGACAGGGAAACTCCAACAGTGCTTCAGAGTATCCCCCGAGGAGCCACGGAGGATGTGGAAGACCAAGTGGCAATGTGGAAAGCTTTATACTGCAGCCCGTCACATCCTAAGGGATGTTTTCCATGGGTGTCCACCTAGGTGAAGTGGGATTCCTGACTTATGCTATAGAAAAAACAAAACTTCTGAACAAGTCAATGTGAAGCAAGGTTGGAGTTTAATTGTTTAACTTTTAGTGTAGATTTAAGTGCAGGCTTCAAGAGAGACATAAAGAAATGTGTAAGAGGACAGTCATGCACACCCCAGAGTAGCCACGTGCTTCTCAAGAGAGTTGTTACAGGTCTCTTTGGAGATGTGGAGTTTCTAAGCTAGCATAACTCCTTAAAACTCTAGTAAAATTTTTATAGAACCAATTCTGGTAAAGCTCCATTAACTTGGAACCAATGCCAAAAATCTTGGCCAGTCACGATTTGTAAATCTGAATTCTGACTTTCAAGTCTCTGTCTCTTAGCTACAAGCCTTGGTCCCCTGCCGATTTCCCCCCACACCCCCTGTTTTATGCATCAGTCTTAGTCATTGTTTTGAGATTATATGAGGCACTAGAAGGGGATTCTAAGACAGAGCTAATCTTCGCCTGGATCCTGAGTCTTTGTGTAGAACTGATGATTAGCTGCATTTAGCACAGTGACATAGAGAAGGAAGTATTTGGGAGGTGTTCTCATATGCTCTGGGCTGTCTTTTCATGCACTAACGAGAGGACTGGACCAATATTTTAACACTCACAACTCCACGATACATAATTATCTTGCCCTTAGTGGTCTGAATTTTATATGTGATAATTTTTCTCTGCTTTTAACTATCCAACGTATTCTTTCCTTTGAAGGAAATAGTGAAGACTTCAAAAGTGGGTATTACTTTGATACTTAATATTTATTTAGCAAATGTCCCATTGCTCAAGAATTTGTAAGCTCATAGCATAAAACTGCAAAGGTGCTAATGACCTGGCTTATGTGCTAGGGCTTTCCAACAACTATTAATTACCATGATAGCCAAGTCTTCTTTGCTCTTAAACATCAGGCACACGATAAACAGCATGCAGGAATAGTTTGTGTGCTTTGGTGGTCCACAAGGTGACTCAGAGTTATGTGGGCTTGGTTTTCAGGTTGTTCTCCTACTCAAGCTTCTCCCCAGTTATTGTTCTTACGCTTTTCCAGAAGAGGGCCTGATGCTGTGTGACAAGGAGAGGACCCCCAGAAGCCCCCAGGCCCAAGGAATCCAGATGCATCTAGCTGAATGAGAAGAATAATTACATCTCACTGTAGAATTAGAGGTCATGAAATGCGGTTTACATTTTCTCCAGCCCCCAGTTACAATTAGTTTTGGGGGAATTGGTCACAATGAAGTGGCTTTGATGAAATTACCAGTCTCATCAAATTTTTCACAACTTGCCACCCCTTCCCAACATGCACACACCACATAGAAGAGTCACCCAGTAAAGAATGGGTCTTGTTGCTAAATTAAACAGGGAAGATACACAGAAGGACAACTATCCTAATATCCTAACTTCATTCAGGCTCATATTCCTAATGTAACATGCATACTACATACTATCTTGACTAAAATCCGAGGGTTTAAAGTCCACAGAGTATCTCAGTGAGAGAAGAGAGCTCTGTCACTCACAAAAGTGCAGATATCTACCCATGCACCCTACAGGAAAAGATATTAAAAACTATGAACATATATTGAAAGCCCCTTCATCACAACCTCTTTCTCATCTTGTGGGTGACCTCCTTTGAGTACCAGTTTGGCTAAACATAAGTAATGCACGTCAATCTCTGTTTCCCTCCAGTCATTTTCAGAATCAGCTAGTGATATGCAAAGACAGGTGTTCTGGACCTGGATTAGTGAGGTAAGCCATCTTTTTTAATAGTCTGGACCATATCAGTGCTTCTGTGAACATGAGTGGGCTAAGCAGAATATTACATGGAAGTAAAAAAGAGTCAGAGAGGCAAATTTTATTGTAACAAGAATACAGAAGAGGCATGGTGGGTAGGATGCTTGGCACTGACTGCCCAGTCCAAAGAGACAGCTGAGCTCTTTGACACATGTAAGGAACATGGCTCAGTGCTAACAACCAGAACACTACTGGTCACTGGGAACTTATGGGGAGGGCGGGCCCAAAGAAGGAACAGGAGGCAGAAGGACAGTGGTTCATGTACTGAAAGCATCATCTTGGTGCACATAATCCGAAAGTCAAAAAAATGTATCTTGCCCAAGAATGTGGAGTATTTTTTAACCTCCGTCCATTATCTTACATCCTAAGCATTGTAGAGCTGCTTTTAAAAGGCTGAAGAAATTTCCTTATCTCCCCAAACAAAATATTATAGGAAAGCCTCACCTGTAGGAATGGCATTCATTTAGCAAATGACTGTGCTCTGGACTCAGAGCTAAGCAATAGCGCAGGGCAGGATCAGGTAAGACCTATCAGTGCAACTCCTGCTGAAGGCAAGTGGAGCCTGGAACCTCCTACAGCACAATGTCCCAAGATACGTAGGAACCTAGGCTGATTCTGTCATTCATCATGACCCTGCAGACAGAGGTAGAACTCCATACAGTATGGCACAGACCAACCATCAGGATGCTTAGCTGCATCTATCAGTTTTATGTTACTTCAAATTACACACACACACACACACACACACACACACACATCGTCTCTAAAAAGTTTATTCCTCCTACAGCTGCCTTTAAACTCTTCTGCTTTAAATAGAGAAGCAGCACCCTCCTCCCCTTTACTGGGGTTGGGGGTGTGGTCTCATTTCTACAGTCATTTTATTTCTGGAACACAATCCAGGTGCAAGGATAAGAAGAGCAGGGTTAGGTCGGCTGAGGAAGGAAGAAAATGGTCTTGTAGGCAGCTGAAGTCTAAGGGTAGAGGAGTAGGAGGCGCAGAAGCGTGACTGTTATAAAATCAACAGGAGAGAAAGCCTGGAAGTTAAGACTACAAGAAGAAGAAAATGTCACTCACTGAGGTTGCCCACGGATGAGCAGTGTCAGAGAGAAGCATGCTAAGGAGAGCCCTACAGAGGTCATCAGATGACCAGGAAAATATTGCACAATAAAGAAATATCCATAGAAACACACTTCGTTCATGACGGCATTATTATCTTGCTGCCTTTTAGCTAAAGAAGCTCTTGGGATACAATTCCTGATCAAACTAGAGATCATTCTGTCACTGAAGTAGAAGACAGTGCCATCAAAACACACTGAGCAGCTACCATGTAGAAAGAGTTAAAACCCTGCCTCCCAGGAGCTCTCTGGATGGGAAGAGAGAAGGAGCAAACCCAAACAAATATTATATTGACTCATTTGTTTGACTATCGTGTGCTCGGTACCTATCCGGAGCCCAGTATTGGGCTGAACAGAAGGAAATATGAGCCCGCAACAAGAGAAGCATTTCCTCAGCCCCTAGAAAGTGCACAATTTAGAGAAGACAGACAAATGAATAACCACACACTCAATTGTAGAATTGCCTGATATGGGCTATCAAGCTGGGTCTCAGACAGCTACGAGAACTTAAACTGTGGGATTTGATTTCAGTGTAGAATCTGAGAAACGCTTCCCGAGCTGAGATATGGAGGGAGGGGGAGCCTAGGGATTAACTCAGCATATAGACAGTAGTTCGTATCCTAGGAGGATCTATAGTGGATGTAGGACTGACAAGGTGAGACAAGACCTAAATGGGAACTTATAAACACATGGAAGGTCTTCTTTTTTAACATCATCATCTGGAAGTAATAGGAAGTCACAAAACCTCTATGATAGGCCTATATACAGAACACTGTGAGCAGGAAGAGGACGTTGCTGACTCTTATTGAAAACTGAGAAGTCTGACAATGCTGCCGAGAAGATCCGTCATTTGCATTGGGTTCTGTCAGACAGTTATGACAGTGGGTTATGTGGTGAAACCGAGGAGGTAAGCAAGGACGGGGAAAGGGCATGACACAGCGGGGTACATGGTGTTGTGGTTGTGATGGCAAGTGCTTGGGGAAGCATTTGGTTGCAGAAGGAGTTGGCAATGATAGCGATAAACCACACTCGAGAGATGGAGGGATGTGTCAGAAACGGGAAGTACGGGAAGAAAAGAAGGAACAGCTAGAGAGGTTAAGACAGTTGTTTTCCACTAAACAGTTGGGACCTGGAGGTTCAGTTTTCTTGCCACAGTCAAGGACTGTCTTCCCTACCTCTTTTAGACAATCCCATAGACAAACTTGCCTCTATGGTCATAATTAGAGACTTCTGTTCTGAGAAGCTGTTCTAGCTCTGGTGGGGAGGTGTCTACCAAATACCAAGGACCCACCAAGTTTTGTTCTTATTTCTGAACCCCATAGTATTGTTTCTGGTTCTTTGCCTCAACCCCAGCCTTTGATGTTTAGATTCCTTGTCAAGGGTTCTTGAACCTGTGTCACGTGGATTCAACCATCTGATATTCATGCTTAAGTTCCTCCCTCTAAGTTCTTGATCTTCTTAAGGTGGCTTTCCAAATCCTTTGCCTTCCATCCCCCCATGGCCACATCTGACTGTTTTTAGGTTTATCAAGCACTTGAAGCTCATAAGCACCATATGGATACCTTTCATGCTCTCTCTACTTCTTGTCCAGATACTTTTCTCACTTGATTCTTTCTGATCCATTTTACCAGTATTTTTTTTTGCAAAGTTCCTGATATATGTTGTCATATTCAAACCCAACAGAATAAAATGAGACACAGTGGGGTTTCTCTAGTTCCCAGTGCTCTTAGGAGTTCCCCTCTTGCCCTATATTATTATGTTTAGCCCATTTGATTCAGCTCTCTGGACAGTCTAAAAGAATTTAGCACCTGGAGACCTCCAAGTATAAGTCACTCCTACATACCAGTCTTCTCAGCATCTTGGTAGCAACTGAATGGGAAGCTGATACCAGCTTACATTTTTCTGCACCAGCGTCATAGTTCTGGGAGACTACATTAAACACTTTCCAAGTATGATGAGGACCTACTGTTGTTTCATGAGAGGATGTAGTCAGTATGTTTAGCTGGATAGCGGACACACAGTCAGTGTTCACTGAGGTTTGCTATAATGAACCCTTCAGCAATGAAAATATACAGATTTGTGGAATCGCATTGCACTTTTCCTGGGATTAGGTTGTATGGCAACTGGTTAATGAGCTAAGCAAAGAGTAGACAGTTTAGATCAGCTGTGACAAGTATTTTCTATGAAGGACCAGGTAGTGAGTGTTTTAGACTTTCTGGACAACATGGTCTTTGTCTCAAGATTGCCAAGGTGCTTTTAAAAAGAATAATTAGCCACCAGAAATAGTAAACAAGTAGACATGGCCATGTCTCAATGGACTTTACACAACCTGGTATAAAGAGTCAGGAAGTTCTGCTTGGCTGACCTTTGATATTCTAGATATCTTGCAATGGGGTCACATCCTGGTGAAACTAGTATCTTGTCAGACAAAACAGAATATGATAAAAAAGGTCAGCTGTTTGCACCCACAATAGCATGGCTGTCTGGAGGGTGCAGCTCACAACCAGTGTTCTACATTTCATTAACCTAGAAAAAGATCAAAATCTAAGATTTGATTATGATTTCTGCATGTGTCACTTTTGTACCAGCATAAACTCTAAAGAGCATAAGTCATATATGTCAGGTTTCCAGTGACTGAAATGACTAATTAATTCTCTAATTTTCATGGTGTTAATATGGACAGTCCTGAGCAGATTCATATGCTGAGCACTTGGTCTACATGGAAGAGATCTCTTTGGGGATATCATGAAAACTTGAGGAAACTGTGCCTAGCTAGAGGAAGTAGGTTTCATGGAGCCTTTGAAGACTATATATATGGTCCCTATTTTCCTCCACCCCCTGCCACATCATCTCCCTTCCTATCCATGAGATGGACAGCCTCCTCATTCATACAGACTATAATATCCAGCCTCACAATGATCCCAGATACATGAATCCAAGTAATAATAATAGATTGAACCCTCTAAATCAGTAGTTCTGAGCCTTCCTAATGCTGAGACCCTTTAAGTTCCTCTTGCTGGGATAAACAATATTAAATTATTTGTGTTGTTACTTCAAAGCTGTAATTTTGCTGCTATTGTGAATTATGATGTAAATATCTGTGTTTTCTGGTGACCTTTTGTGACCCCTGTGAAGGTGTCACACCTTCACACCTTCACGGGGTAGCGACCCACAAGTTTAGAACCACTTTCTAAAATCATAAAACAAAGTAAGTCTTTTCTTCTTTGAGCTGCTTTTCTCAAGTATTTACTTGGTCACAGCAATAAAAAGTACAAATACAGGAATTCCTAGAGAGAAGTTGTGTCTTCAAAGGCGAATCAACTGCTTAGAACTTCAGTGCCATGAAGAGGTTGGAATGCTGAGGTTCAGGAGCCTAATTTAGCCCCATAAACAATATTCTTCATCCTTGTATTAGGCTTAACATTTTGTAACTAACAATAAAAGTCCCTTAGAATGTAATAACATCTCTATTTTCCACCAATCAACAGGCCAAGAATGTTGTCAGATAACGCTTAATGCCCATAGCAGAGTTTTTCCTGCCTTTCTATAACCTACATACCCAATGTACTCACCAATGTATTTTAAAAATGTCTTGATTTTCAGTTCCCTTTGTTCTGTTACCATAAAATTTTCACAAAATTGCATCCATATTGAAATATGGAGTTTGAGGTAGCCTGAATCTGTGTTCCTGAGCAATAGTCACTCATATTTGGTTCTAAAGTAAGCTATATCTTATTCCCTTTGAGGTGAAAGTTGTGTTTTTGTATCAATGAAATGTGTTTGGTTATTTTAACAAATATTCATAGAGCCTGTTGTGCTGAGTGCTGGGAAGTAAGTAAGGTTAATAGTAAGTTAGTTACAGTAATAGTAACAGTGGTAAGGTTAATAGAAACAGTTTCTGCTCAGTAAGAATGGGAGCCATGTAGAGAAAGTAGATATGAACATCCCTATTTTCATATCCAGTAAGCTCTCATATGAAGTTATAAGCATCATTAAGGCGATAAGGAAAAGGCACATGATGTTTTGAGACCATTTGATAATAAAATGTTTGCTTATTTGCTTATTTGGTAAAACTGCATAGGAACTCTTACGTGATCAAGATCTGAAATATGGAAATGAGTTAACCAAATTGAAGAAGCTGCCAAAATACTTCCCAAGCAAAGGATGGATCATGTGCAAAAAGATCTGCAAAAAAAAAAAAAAAAAAAAAAAAAAAAAAAAAAAAAAAAAAAGATTGAAGGAAGATCAATATGGCCATGTTTCAGAGATCCATGTTTTGTAATGATTAGTGTTCATCGGCAGCTTGACAAAATCTAGAAGTCCTCATGGAAAGCCTATGGAAGACGGTCTTAGTTCCATTCACTGAGGTGGGGCAACCTGCCCACTCTAGTGGTGACCAAAAATTCACACCGATGAGGTTCTGGGCTCTGCAAGATGGAAAAAGCAGACTGAAGACTAGCAAGCATCCATTCACTAGTTTTTACTTCCTGATTGTGGATACAATGTGCTGCTTCAAGATCCTGCTACCCTGACGTCTCTACCATCACATTAGTGTACCTTAGAGAGCGAACTGAAATAAGTTCTTTCTCTGTTAAGTTGCTTTTGTCAGAGTGGTTTAATCACAGTTACGGAAAAGAAACTAAGAAAGACAAACGACATCACAGTGAGAGAACCTTCCAGGTACAAGCGACATCATTCTTTTAAAGAGGGGCATTCGGTAATTTGGTGACTTACAAGTAAGACAAATGCTTTCTTGCATCATGGAAAAGTCATCTAAACTCTTTTTTGACCTGTGGAAAATAAAGACAAAATTGAACATTTGCATTTTAGCAATGGCAGCCTTTTGATGTTTCTCTCCGTGGCACAATGCCAGTGTATTTGCATAAACGTTTATTCACACACAGGTTTGGTGACCTACTAACTCAACTTGGCTTTCAACTTGACTTACTTTCCATGCATGAAACAAACATTTTGGCTCAGACAGCAGACAGGTTGTAGCAAAATGTATCTCCTATTTGATTTAAAATCAAAACTACTTGGATATACATTATTAACAAAGATTTTTAATAAGTTGGCTACCTGTTAAAAGGAGTTAAATTGAAGAAATCATCCTTTTAGGCTCCTCTATTTGTTCGTGTTCCTTATGATGGTATCAAAATTAGCAAAGGTCTAGAACAATGCTTATCAACAAAGGGGGTTTTGTATCACTAAGGGCCTCTTTTCATTGCCATATTATTTGGGGTGGGAGGAGACTATTAGAAGAATCTAGGAATAATACTCATATGGACTATCCTACAATATACAAAGCAGTCCTTCCCAGCTTAAAGTAACAAATGATCTCTACACCAAGGGGTAAAACTCTCCCATCTAGAACTATCTCAATATTTCCAGATCATATCGCCTTCTTCTTCACCTTCTCCCTTCCTCCTCCTTTCCCCCCTCCTTCTTCTCCTTCTCTTCTTTCTCTTCTCTTCCTGTTTTTAATTTGCATAGTAAATCATCTGACCCACATGACTATTCCTCTTTACATTCCTGGGTTACCATTGCTTTTAACCTTGCCTTCTCATGACTGAAGCTTGCCTTTATGAAAGCATATGAAGTCTGCTAAGACACTGACTGAGCTCTTAAGAGTTCCTGCTTTACTAATGAAGCTCTATTCCAGAAACATTTTTAAAAAGAACTCAAAATGTGAAGATTAAAAATATTTTCCATTACATCTAGCCAGCCAGCTAGCCTCTGCTAAGATAGACCCAAATACCTTCATTTCTGAGTCCACCCATCTTACTGGCTATGGTTCCAACTGTTAAAGTGCCTTCATATTTTAAACTGAGATCTATAAACTTAATATATACCCTGATGCTCTTGGTTGAGTCACCAGTGGTTCATAAGCTGAAGCAATGTTTCTTGGCTTTCTCATGAACCATTACATTTCTTGTGGATACAGGTCATTTCCCCTTTGGTATTTATTAGCATCTATAGTTGGGTAGCTAAGCTATAATCACAGTGAACCATGTCCTCAGTCTGTCAATCACTGTCTCTCACACTCTGAGTGTCTTATTATCCTGCATTCATTCTTGTCCCCTCTCTACCAAGAAAGCAGACTTTTATCTTTTTATATTTTTATTAGATATTCTCTGTATTTGCATTTCAAATGTTATCCCCATTCCCCTGTCTCCCATGCCCCTTTCCCCTGCAAGCAGCCTTTTAAACATGTCGATTTTATCTTCCCAATCTTAGTTATTAGTCATACACTCCAGTGTATTTCTAACATACTATAAATACATATGAGCAATATATAATAAATATATATAACTGTAAATAAATAATATAGTATAAAGCTATAGTTTGCAATGTTGCCTGGACCTCTCAAGATCTCCGCTGTACCAACTTCCACCTTTTAATTCCACTTTGTCTTTCTTCTTCCTTCCTTCTTAGCCCCGCTGGATTCTCCAAGCCCTTCAAGCATACTCTGCTCTGTTCCAGTCCAGGCTTTTCCTACAGGTACTCCTCTGATCAGCATGCTGTTCCATTTACTTTCATAGTTTCTACCTATTTTTCAAGCCTTAGCTCAGTCATCCTTTCTCCAAGGAACTTCCTTGACTTCAGTCAAGGTATATAGCACATCCGAGAGTACTTACTTATGCCTGTATCTTTCATTTATTATTAATGTTAGCCTCCTCTGCTAGACTTTAAATCAAACCATGAGTGGGTGTTCAAAAAGAATCTTGCATTTAAAGCTATTAAAACAATTTCAATCTTTTTTCTTTTCTTTCTTGTAACCACATGTTATGGATGTAACACTTCCTCTAACAAAGAGAAAGACTTGGGCAAATATAGTAACTCTGGCTTCTCATATAGAATTGCTCAATGAACCACATTTGTGAATCCCAGTATAAAGTCATTATTCTTGTGCTAGTCTCCTTCAAGATGGCATTAGATATCTCTTGTGCTACATTTCATGTTCTTCTGGACCATTCTTCACTCTAGTGGTGTAGTGTTATTTAGTTAGTGTGCTTGTAGCTGCTCACACATCTCTAGCTTTTAGCCCTAAGACTTTTCTAATATATTGTACGACACCAGAAGAAATTTGAAGCTTATGGTTTCAAGAGAGTTAACACTTTTGGGGTCAGCACTTAGTCAATGGTTGGTAGCAATAATTTCCCAACTTTGCTATCATCTTGGCCTGTGTCTTATTCAAGCAGTCTTCAATATATTTAGCCACAAATGTTTACAATAACATTCTATCCAATAATGTATCTTCGAATTGCCTTTCCCTCCTCTCCTCTTTTTAACATCTACTACTGATGCTCTCAGGAGCTGCATTTGGAATAAATGATCCATATACAAACCCTTGTACTGGGCTCTCATGTTGTGATAGGACAATGACATAATTTTGCAAGCAAGAGACTACAGTTGCAGCCACTTGACCACAGAGCCAGTGAACTCCACTTGATTCCTGCCTACAGTGGTCTAAATAATGACAGGACCACCTCATGCATATACTGTTTCCCCTTTACTTAAAATAGTAAGTTTTTGTAGATCTGACTAAAATATGGATCTTGTAAATAGATTATCCAAGTGGTTTCTAAATGTGATCACAAGTTATTGTAAAACAGTCATTAAAAAAAAAAGCCATATGACTATGGAAGCCAAGATTGGAGTGATATTCTTTGGTGCTGCTGGAAATGACCATAAGTCAAGAAATTCTGAACACCACCTAGGTGAGAAAATAAATAGATTCTCTGCTAAGTCCATGGGGGGGATCTTTATCATAGCCCAATTAAGTTAACTATGTTCTTCTCATCTCCAGAACTCTGCATAGTATTTTGAATGAGAAATGTTCTCCAGTCTCAACTGGTCACCAGTTTGTGGAACTGTTTAGGAAGGTGTGGCCTTTCTGGAAGATCCCATAGGGCACAGATTTTGAGAGATAAGGTTTTATCCTTTTCCCTTCGTGTTTGGAGTTCAAATTGTGAGTTTGTTGCAGCTTGCCATTCCAGATGTCATGACAGTTGCTTCCCGATCTTGATTGACTCTTATCTTTTTGGAAATTAGCCCAAATAAACTTTCTCCTAAAAATAGTGTTTGGCATTCAATCACAACCACAGAAGTAACAACACACTCTGAGAGGATAAATGAGTCTTGTTTATTCAGTTTTTGTTTTACACCAATAATAAGAAATTAACATACCATCTCATTCTTGGATTATATTTAGCTCCAAGGCCACAGCACAAATTTGCCTCAGTCTAGCTTGGTGACACTAGTTCCAGAATAGTTGGCTCCTGCAAGAGGAGATCAAACACACGACAAAGGGGTACAACAGGAAGCCTCTGGTGACAGAAATAGTAGTAGCTGCTAAAGCATAGTAAGACAAGAGCTCACTGTGTCAACCTTGTCTCCCTTCCTCTGAACTTCCCAGTGATCTGTATGGTTGGTCATCTTACTGTCTCACCAGGTGGGTGTCTTCGTCAAGAACCCCCAAATCCATTCTTTTTCCTTCCACACCCTGTTTTATACCATACAAAGTGGTTTCCTATAGGCCACCTGGCTGGCTCCCTTGACCAGGTACCAGCTGGGTTTTAATAGGAGGCAAAATCAGGAGACATAGAGAGTAAGTCTGACTCTCTGTCCCTCCCGGGTTATCTGCATGGTCTCCTAAGGTCACATTATATCAGATAACTACTACCGATAAATCATGTTCCTGTTACTCCTGCAAGTTGTCCTGTCATCTTTCTAGAATCCTCCCTACCCATCTCTAAGTAGCCTCTGACTATTCTTTTAGGGGGAATTGGATGCATCTGGCATTCGCATGTACTTGTACTCAAGTTCACATTTACAAAGACAGACAGACAATTCAAAACAAATCTAGAAAGAAAGCATTTCTCTAAAATTTTAGTTTTCATTGTGTTATTCAATTTCAGTTTGCTTTGACTTATTTGATTTTTGGAGGGGGTGGGTAGGGTAGTCAAGACACTTTCTTATATTCTCCACTAAAGCTAACTGAAGTTCAGGAAGGTGACCTTGCACATTACATCCAAATGTTAGATCATGATTTAAGGCAACTAACAGAGGCCCCATCTGTTTTCACTGAGATGGGGAGATTGTTGATGTTCTCCTAAACTTAAAAAAAGGGTCAACCTCATTATTGATAACATCAGGTCTGGACGTCACACATGCACTTAATCAGCTGTGTTTTCTTCAGCCTCTCTCTCTCTCTCTCTCTCTCTCTCTCTAAGGCTGTGTTCTCATTCTGTAGGTGCATTTGCTATTATTTTTAATAATGTATGCAAATTCTGTGAAAATATATTGCCTCCTATCTTGTTTTGATCATCTTGACACCACATTTTCCTGTTACACAAACATTTCAGAATGTGGTTTGTCCTCAAAGACCATGCCAATTGAGAGGAAGCGTCTCTGAGAGGTGTCTGAGTTATGTGTGGCCATTTTTGATGAAGTTTGCAATTCTGACAGCTGTGTCCTAAATTAAGAAGAAGATGGGCATTTCTCCAGAGATAAACCAATTCATCAAGAACTCATCTTGCACATAATAGAAAACTTTAATAATTTAGCTCTACTCTGGGATCAGCCAGGCTGAAACATGTTGTTGAAAGATATGCAGTTTGGGCTTTGAAATACAAACAAGAACTTGAAAAAGGTAAACAGAACGTGGCCAAGCATCGGTCTCAGGAAATCTGCCCGAGTGAACAGCTAAGAAAGATTTATAATTGGTATATCAATTATTTCTGCGGGAGTGGATGTTTTATGATGCTTAAGAGTACTTAAAAAGTTTGTTCTCGTAAGTAATTTAAACATTCCTCTTGAAATACTGTTTACCTTCTTAATTTATTTAAAAAAAATAATTACAGAATCATAACATTTCCAAACTGAAAGAGGCCTCATAGAAAATCCAGTGCAACTTTCCTTTTGCAAACAAACGTCTTGGGATGCCCTTAGCTGTTGGTCCCAGAGCAAGGCCCAGTGCAAGGCCAGTGGTGCACGCGCGCACACACACACACACACACACACACACACACCAAATGCAGCTTCAGTTCCAGGAACTCTGGCTCCAGCTCAGCTGGATCTTTCTCAACTCTAGGGGATCCAACCAAACCTGTGCTGCAGAACATTCCTCTCTCATGGTCACTGCCCCAACACAACCTCCTATCTGTCTACTCTGACTTCCCCTTCCATCGAGGCCAAGTGTGTTCAGACATTCAGATCCTATAGTTCACCAATCTCTCCTGCCATCAGATTCAGAGGGGGATCCAGTCTTCATCTGCACACTTTCTCCAGCCCTCTGAAATTCCCACTCCATCTGCTTTTGTCACTAATATGAAGCTCAAGGAATGTGTCTAGAACATTCCTTGATAGCACTCTGTTCTTTTAATAAAGGCTTTTCAACTCGGTTTGGTGGCACCTGCCCTTAATCTTGCCACTGGAGATGGAGGCAGACAGTTGTTTAAGAGACTGTTATATATACATTTGTGAGTTCCCAGTGCTACATTGTGAGACTGTCTCAAGCAAGCAAACAGTAAAAACTGCCCACCACAAACAACAAAACTGAAAGATTGTTTTCAATGTATTCTTTGACAATTCCATGCATATATATCATGTCCTGTTTGTATTCACACTCAGTTCACCCCAAATGGTCCTCACATTTGCTTCTGAGGCAAATTTAAACTCCTTAGCATAAAGTAGGTGGGAAAACTACTGAGTTCTGATGGTTGTCTACCTCAGCAACTTCATCTCTTATAGCTCAAACTCCTTCCACCTACTAAGATTCTTTGACCCTCATATAAATTCTACCTCACTCTCTAATAATCAGCCCAAACATTGCAATGTCCTCTATAAAACATTTCCTCACCAACTTGCCCCTCTTTGGAGAATTCAGTCTCTTGCTGTGTGCTTCCACCTGTGACTCTTAGATAGCCACATTTATTAATTTACTCCTGTGCTTCTTTACACAAGTAAAAATATATCCAGATTGGACTCTGTATCTAAACTCTCATGATGTCATTGGGTTTCAGGTGTAAATACATCAAGATTGATCTAAAGGTGTGTATGTGTATACATGTATACATACACACACACACACACACACACACACACACACACATATATGGAGAGAGAGAGATTGACATTAAATAAATGAGATGAATGAGGGAATGGGAACATATAACTGAAGATTTTTAATGATCTAAAATTGCTACCAGTATGTTCCTAGAGATTCCAAATGTCATTTGTCTCCATAATTCATTTGAGGTTGAGGCTGTAAACAATAGGAGAAGAGATACAGTGGTTGATTCAAATTTTCTGGAGAAAAGACTATTTAAAATTTAAGGGAGTAAAGAAGAAAAATGTCTAGAGAGATAGTTGGAGCCTGATTTGATGAATGTTGAAGGTCAAGGTCAAGAGTTGGGATGCTATAGATTCAGCCAAGGCTTCCGGACTGAAGAACAGCTTGGGGCTGCCAATGGTTCATGAACAGAAGAACACTGACAATGAAAATCCTAATTCCAGGAAATTTAAGATCATCTCACTCTACAGAAAGAATTCAAAACCAAAGTCAGGATGAATAGATGGGGGTTAATGGACCAATTTAAGCCCTATATTAAGATTTTAAATGGGGTTATTATCATTGGGACTAAAAAGAAAGAACCGAATGTAATGAAGAATCAATGGTACTGAGAAAATTAAAGTCTTAAGTGAACCATGCCGACTAACCAGCTGTAATCCTGGGAAGTATTCAAAGCTGTCCCTCGTCAAAGCTGTTCAGAAGACATTGCTGAAAGTGAAATGGCCCTAAGATGCTGTTGACATAACAATGTCTATGTGGTTTCTTTTAATTGGCTACTGAGTTCTGGAGACAGACATCTTTGGGTGCAACCACAGCCCCATCAGTAAAGAGGAGATAGAGGAAGGATGTAGGTAGGACACAAACAAAGACAAGTATTTCCCATAGATCCCTATCTTACATCTTTTAGTCTAGAAAGGCCAGACATGTGGGAAGTAACAAAGCTGAATGATAGAATGATGCCAAGAGATCACAGGTTCCACAGAGTGGGGCTCAGCCCATAGTGAAAGGGGGGATGAAGCTGCTATGTAGAGCACAGACAGGATCTCTCTCTCTCTCTCTCTCTCTCTCTCTCTCTCTCTCTCTCTCTCTCTCTCTCTCTCTCTCTCTCTCTCTCTCTCTCTCCTGCCAAATATCCAGGGTCAGTACCATCCCCCAGGATGGCTTTAAGTCTTTGTTTACTTTCAAATCACTTCCAACGCCTCAAACAGCCACGCCCACTGAAACCAATGCTCTGGTAGAGGGGATGAATACAAGATGGTGTCCAGTAGTCCTACCAGTGTCACCTATAGGGTGTGCACAGAAACTTTATACTCCACTTAAATGTCACATGGTTTATCCAACTTGTGGCAATTGTATTAAATGTTTATGAAAACAACTCTCTGGTCTAAAGACACCTAACATCGTTTCCTGCCTTAGAAATGTAAAGTCAGAAAATTCCAAAATTCAACACTAAGAGCAGAAGTCTTAATTGTCACACTTTCTGGGCCAAAAAAAAAAAAAAATTTTTTTTTTTTTTGTAGATGTCTTCTTCTAAGTGGCAGAAGGAGAGACCTATAGCAAAATCTGCAGGAGCTCTGGGAGTTTGCTGAGGAGAAAGGAAAAGGCTGTGGTGTCTGGCTGAGCTGAAAGTTTCTGAATGACTAAGAATCTGCAGCTTGACTCAGTCAGAGACCATGTGGCCTGTAACAGAAAATCTTCTGCAGGAAAACAGCATGAATTCGCAGATGAAGCAGACAGATGGTCTCTCTGAGTCCATGACAAGAACCAGAGTTGCTATTTGTCCTCTGTTTCTGAACTAACACCACAGCAGGACAAGAAGCTAAAATAAGTTTCTAGTTAATGGTTGGAGAAGGAAAACTTAGATTTTTTTCAAACCAAGTCCTCTGGCCTCTTTTACTAATACCTCCATTTTGGTTGGGGGAAAATATGAAGAATTCTTGCTGCAATGAAGAGTGTTTAACATGTCACACTTCTTAATGAGAGAGGAAGCACTGTCATTCTCCCATGACCTGGGAGAGAAGTCCTGTTACCAACAGTCGCACGTCCAAACATGGGAACAACAATGCCAATGGTGTTGGGTTAGATGCTAAATGCTAGGTATTTTGAACCTCCCTCCTTACCCGATTACCCTTTGAGAAAACAAACTCCCACCTGTGAAGGAAAACTGCTGTGGTCAGATACCCTGCCCCATTAGGGTCTTAACAGTTCTGGTACACAGTTGTCCCCCACAATCCCTTCAGTGCTCATGTAAGAACAGCAAGAATTGTGTCATCCCTTAGGAGACACAGCATTATGTGTCTTCTCTGTCTTCCTTTGTTTTTTTTTTTTTTTTTTTTTTCCATTTGGCTTAGGAGTCTACCATGCTCTCATGGGAAGACAGAACAAATCGGAAGGAATCCATTTGTCAGTGGAGGGCTTTTCTCTATTTCTTGCGGTGTCCCTTGCCTGTCTTACCTCAAGAATTCAGTAGTTCTAAGTCATGAGAATTTAACCTTCTGAAAAATTCTGACTATTGATTTTTTTTTTCTACTGTCTTACCTTAGTGGAGCCAAATTTATTTCAGGTACTCAGGCTGACACTGGTCCCGTTATTTCCTCCCACAGTTCGTATTTATTTCTAAGCCTTTATTAGATAACATAACCAGAGACTCCCAGTGTTGGAAACAACATCCATCGATATCTCTTTAAGAAACCTACTACAGTTATGCAGCCAGTAGGAAGCAGAGCTAGGGTTGGAAGGTGGGGGGGCAGGGATATATATCTTGGTGAACAAAAGGTAACATAAGCTCGTCAGACTGAAAAGCACAGCTATCATCCTACGGTGGGAACTCGTATGGTTATCTAATCTCACCAAGCTGTCTCCTTGGGGTGGTATGACCATTAAATGAGACAATGTACAGAAAGGCAAATACTCCATTAATTAGTCTGAGTGTCTAATAAGTGTTAACTGTTGTCTGTCCCAGGTTAGTTGACCAGAACCCATAACCCCACCACTGCCTTCTGCATCTGCAGAGCTGGGACACTTGTCGGTGCTCGGATCCATTTGCTGAGTGGTAGCCTGGGAATTCATTGATACTGTACCAGGACAGACCAGAGCACTGTGTTCCTCAGAATCCAGAAGATTCTTCCCCAGCCAGCATCCTAGAGCCAGCCATCATTCCAATCCCTTATGGTTGCTCCGTGCTGAGATGCATGGGGTAGGCCCCTTAGGAAGCATTTAGAATACGAAATTCAAGTTTATAGTTCCCACTTTATGGTTCCCAGGAGCAAACACAAACCCAAAATGTATCCCGAACTCCCGCTTAGGCCCTAAACGCATTATATTGTCATATACAAACCCACTACTTGTAATTGGATCATATTACTTACAATCACAGATTTCTCATTACAAAATATTGTCTTAATTATAATGAACACGCTTACTCTTCAAAATCTAACTGAAAGTGTTCCATGCTACCCAAAGACCTTCTGAATTCATGTCAGCTTCTGCAGTAGTGTTTGCTCCAAACTTTCCTTTTTTTCACAGGTTATTGGCCTCAAGCACTTTTATATTTTATTACTTCCCACATAAAGGACCAGCTCAAAAGCACCTTTCCTTTCCCCTACCTCATAGCAGGCTCTACTACCTTCCCTCTGACTTGGTTCTCCCAGAGCTTACTCTAACGCCATCTTCACCTTCTCAGCACCTTTGTTTTTGGTGCTTGGCAGGAAGACAAAACCACTTCTCGTAACAGTGGCTGCACTCTTGGGGTGCCTATGACTTAAAAAAAAAAAAAAAAAAAAAAAAAAAAAAAAAAAAAAACTAGCTAGAGTCTATGCTGTTACAAATAACCTCATGCAAAGTATTTTAAATCCTCCGGGTTGTTTTTCCCACTTGAAGAAAGGAATCAGTAAAAACCCAGTGTTTAAAGGGGTTTCTGAGTCACAGTCTCGTACTCTCATTGTAAGTTGAAAATACTGTAAATAGAAACTGTATTAAATACACCTGACCTACTTCTGCATGTCTTCATACAGCCTCATTCCTCACGCTCTCTTGTCTTCTCTTGGGATCTCCTGGACACAAGGAACAGCTCACTGCTCTACCCTGCCTCTTAAGAGAGAATGACCACTCAGCCTGGGAAAAGTCTGATATTCAAAATCTGAACTATGGATTCTATTTTCACACTACCATAAAGTTAAAAGATAAATCAAGTCATCACAAGCTGGAGACCATATTTATCGTAAAAGAGATAACATAAAGGCCTCGTGGTGGCGACTACAAACTCTAAGTGATCTGGCCACATTAGCTCTGATTATTGTCACTGTCATCAGACCATGATCAATACAAAGATACATAAGTCATATTCTATACCCTCCAGGAACTTGTAAGTTTAGGTTTTGACAAACTGTCCTCAGAGAGGAGGGAAGGAGGGGTGAGGATTCTAGACAGAGAAATGACAGTAGCTAGGCACCATGCCATGCTCCTGTAATTTAAGACGAGAGACGGAAGCAGGAAGATCAGCAGTTTAAAGTCATCCTTGGTTACATAGCAAACTCAAGGGTAACCTGGGGGCCATGGGACCTTGTCAACGGGAAAGAAACAAGCAATAAGGAGTGAGGAAAGGAGGAGACAGGGAAGTAGAAAGAACAGTAAGCCACATACAGAGGCAGGAAGGTGTGTGAATGAAGACTATATGGCAGGTTCCGTGGAGCATGGCACCAGTGTGCTGGCAGCTGGGATAAAGGCAGTGTGAAAAAACCGCAAATCTGCGGGGTTTGACACAGTAACAGCTTATGGGGCTGGTTTAGAATGCGGAAAGTTCAACAAAAAGAATACATTGTTGCATTTAAGGCGGACTACCGAGAATTGGGGAGCCCTCTGGATGTAGAAAGGCAATCCAAGTGAAAAATACGTAGAGGGAGGAGTTCTTATCCAAAAGTACAAGGTATGACCAAGGGACATACTGAATACTGCTTTAACCTCAGGAAGCAGAGAGAATAGAGGATAGTATGCCCTGAATTGTATGCCTGCTCCCTCCCCCTCCCCTCCCCCATATCTGGCCTCTGGGTTCCAGATGAAAATGACCTCCCCCACCTTCCAGGAAATCACAGTCCAGTCAGAAGAGGAAACAGGCTTGGGGAAGAGAGATTATTTACTCATGAGTGATTCATAAGACCATATGAAACTTAAATGTCACCTAGAAGACACCTCACCTGAAACACACTTTAAAGGTGGGAACCTTGTATCTAAAAGAACTAAACAGCTGCCCAAATTCACACCCTGAGATATTCTTAGCCCAGAGGGTAAGGCCAGATTCTCTCAGCCATGGGAGCCCCTGCCTCCCTGCAAAGCTGTCACTAGCTGGATGTACATTTGACAAGCCATCACACAATGCCACAGGACATCCCTACATCGGCTGTCAATAGAGTGCAAACTGTGGGGAAAGAAAAGGTGTTGCTAACTTACTTCTCCTGTGCGGTGGCCTTTTTGCTTCCAGAAGATTCTATAGACTTCCAGTGCCTAGGCATCCAACCTGCAAGAGCAAGGCTGTCACCCACCACCCAGATGAAAACCTGTGTCTCCCCTATACCCAAATGTTTTGGGGACCATGCCGCTCGGTCTCCTCAGTACTAATGGGATTGGTTAACTCATTTCACTGCTCCCACTATGATTTTAACTCAGGACCTCGTTGCCATGGTCTCTGAACTTTTGCCTGCTTTCCACCCATCTCCCATTCTGCCATCAAAGAGCCAAACATGACACTGCACTGCTTACAAGCCAACAAATACTGACTACAAGGTAAAATCAAGTCCCCTGAGTATAGGCTAGAAGTTCATTGGCTTCTCAAAGTTCTTCTCCATTTATTTCTGGGTATACTACAACCCCCACAAGAAGTTGTAACCATTACCAGAATACTTCAAAACTTTCATCTCCCCGTGCTTTCCTTCATCCATGCCACCCCTTCCCCCTCTCCTACCCCACTTCTCCCCCTCTCCTCCCCCTCCTCTTCTCCCCTTCCCCTCTCCTTTCCCTTCCTCTCTCCCCCTACCCCCTCTCATACCTGAACTCCTACTCATCCTTCAAAGCCAACCTCAAACATCACCTTCTATTAATTACATTTGTTTAGCATGCATACTATGAAAAAAAAATAAGGATAGGCAACATCACACAAGAAAATGTATAACAAATAAAGCACATTCAAGTTGACCACTTGGAGAAATGCAGAATGAAGACAGAGTAACATTGGGCCACAGCATGGTTCCTAAACAATCCTTAACATTTGCTGAATTTTCATAACCACTCACTCAAGCTTCTGGGCATTTAGGTGATTTTGTGTTTTACCATTGCCCTAGATGCTGAGTCCGTGGAGACAAGAAATTGTATTTTAATCATTTCTGTATCTCTAGTTTCTCAAATAATGTCTAACCCTTATTAAACACTGAAGAAATGATTATTGGATAAATGAGTAAATGAATGGTTATATTCCTATCCGACTCGGTTTTACAACTCTGCCCCATAGCGAATACTTCAGAAATAAAAAAACATTTTTTAAAAGAAACAGCTACACGCTTAGAGAAAGACATTGCATATTAAAAATAAAAAGGGGAGAGAAATGGAAAAGTGGCAGGAACATGCTCAAACTAAGAAGGGCTAATAAGGAGGAAAAAAAAAAAAAAAAAAACAGGGAGAGTTAAGGATCCAAAGCTGTAGATTTTCACATACAAATCAAACAAGCTTTGCAATCTCTATGTCCTATGGGAGCTTTTAAATAGAATTGGTCCTTTAAGAAGTTGGGCAGAGGAGTCTTAAGGTCCCAAGTCAGGATCACCACAGGTGTGTGACCTCCTTATCCTGGGTTTGAACCTCTGTGTGCACACCTTCTTGCCAGTTACAATACCGGTGTTTGCCTCAGATGTCCTTCACTTCTGGGTATGGGTATCTGGTCCTCTAGATTCCATGGCTTCCAGCAGCTCCTTTACCTGTGACACCCTGATTGTTAGCCTCACATTTCTCTGAGCTCTTACTTGGTTTCTCTATCTACATTGATTATGGTGACTTACTCCTGCCCTGACTACAAGCTGTGTTGGGTCTACCAGACTTGGAGGTTCCAATGCTCCTTATTGGAGCAAGCATATGGTAGTCACCCTAAAGGGAGACTTTACTTTGATTCCCACCGTTTTCTTCTTCGGCCCACTGTGACTTAACAAATCACTACAGATTCTCAAGACAGCTGCTAACAAAAGTGAGCAATTCCATTGAAAGACTCTGCAAAATCCCTGCCATGGTTTACAAAAGAATCTCATCCAAATGTTTCGGACTTGAGATTGCTCATCTGTAATTGCTAATGTTTAAGTCCAGGAAGCATTTCTGTTGCCATTTTTGATATTTTTTAAGACTTGGTTTTTCTGGAGCTAATGTTTTTGAAAGTAAGGTTTTGTCTATTCATATTGTACAAAGCTAAGACTTAGGTGGACATCATCTACATGTAAGATTGTCACAAATAAAATGTGCTTACTGTAGTTCACAAAATCATCCCCACCTAAGAATTCTCCTGGGAACAGCCCTTCATCCCCCATCTCATGTTCAAGAGAAGAAAGTATAAATATCACAACATAAACATATTAAAACTGGAAAAACTTGGAATGTAAAAGTTGATGTAAAACCTGAACAGATTATTCCTTTCCCAAGAATGATGACAAAGAATAGGTAAAGGTTGTGTGTGTGTGTGTGTGTGTGTGTGTGTGTGTGTGTGTGGTGTGTGTGTGTGTATGGCTATGTGCATGTGTGGGCATATGAATGGGAGTATCCTGTGATTTTGAATGTTTTTCATAGTCCTGTGTGGTTTTTAGTGCCTTGGGACTTTTCTAGAAACTACAGAAATAAATTCCATAAATTTAAACATTGAGGCTCTAAAAAGTGGAAACCATACTTAAACAGAGAAATTTTGCAAATGTACTTAATAATCCTTTTAAACAATGAGGATTATTCTCTCATTCACATGAACAAAACCAAGAGCCAAACTGATCCAGTAGAGTGGCCCCCAGCAATAATCTGAGTGCCAGATATCAGGAGGCGAAGGCAGGACAGTCTCAAGTTTGAGGTCAGCCTGTATTGATAGTGTACAACAAGACTGTGGTGGTGGTGGTGGTGGTGGTGGTGGTGGATGGTGGTGGTGGATGGTGGTGGGTGATGGTAGTGGTGGGTGGTGGTGGGTGGTAGTGGTGGGTGGTGGTGGGTGGTGGTGGTAGGTGGTGGTGGTGCTGGGTGGTGGTGGTAGGTGGTGGTGGGTGGTGGTGGGTGGTGCTGGGTGGTGGTGCTGGGTGGTGGTGGTGAGTGGTGATGGTGGGTGGTGGTGGTGGTGGGTGGTGAGTAGTGGTGGTGGTGGTGGTGGTGAGTGGTGGTGGTGGGTGGTGGTGGTAGGTGGTGGTGGTAGTGGTGGGTGGTGGTGGTGGTGGGTGGTGGTGCTGGGTGGTGGTGGTGGTGTGGTGGTGGTGGGTGGTGGGTGGTGGTGGGTGGTGGTGAGTGGTGGTGGTGGTGGTGGTGGTGCTGGGTGGCGCTGGGTCGTGGTGGGTGGTGGTGGTGGGTGGTGGTGGTGGGTGGTGCTGGGTGGTGCTGGATGGTGCTGGGTGGTGGTGGGTGGTGGTGGTGGTGGTGGGTGGTGGTGGTGGGTGGTGATGGTGGGTGGTGGTGGTGGTGGTGGGTGGTGGTGCTGGGTCGTGGTGGGTGGTGGTGGGTGGTGGTGAGTGGTAGTGGGTGGTGGTGGTGGTGGTGGTAGTGACTGGTGGTGGCTGGTGGTGGTGGTGGTGGTGGGTGGTGGGTGGTGGTGGGTGGTGGTGGTGGTGGTGGTGGTGGCTGGTGGTAGTGGGTGGTGGTGGTGATGATAATGATGATGATGATACTATCAACAATAACAAACCATTGAAGTACAAGTAGAGAACCAAGCAGCATGCTTATCCCAAAGTTATCATTTGGTAAATATTTTAAGAAATGCTAGAAACCAATTCCTGAGGGTTAGGGTTAGGGTTAGGGTTAGGGTTTGGTTAGGCCACAGAGTTTACATGGTAGAGTAGTAAAATTGTAGAGTCAGAAGAGACTTGAAAGAGTATTTCCAAATAAGGTCTGGGATTCTCCAAACTTTTTCCCTGGGAAACAGATCCTAAGACCCTTGTTGAAAAAGGCTCTCTCTGTCCCCAGAGAAAATGAATATTCTTACCTCAAGACACAGGGATGCAGATGCCGGGGAATGATCTGGCTCTGCTAAATTCCCATAGTTTCTCAAACTGAGATCAAACCTCCTCTGTTCAGCACTTCCCATGCCTTCTCAGGAATAAGCATAAGCAAAGCACTTGCTCCCATCCACGTCTGGGTATAATCAGGAAACTTATTTAAAACACTTTCTATGGTTTTCTCATGTGAATCAATGGTTTTTTCCTGGGAACCTCAGCCATGAACATGTGGGTAAATAAGAAATCCTCCCTCCCCTACATAAGAAACTGAAACATCAAATTCTGTATCTGTCTGACAGTGAGATGCCCATGTAAAGGTAACAACGTAGACAAAGGGAAACATGCTTGGCAAAGTAAGAATCATTACGCACAGCCAGCCATGGTAGCTCAAACCTGTAATCCAAAACCTAGAGAGGTTGAGGTAGGAAGATCGTGGGTTTAAAGCCATACAGCTATCTGTAAGGAGTTGCAAGCCAATATGAACTACTTAACCACACTTTGTATTATGTATAAGAGCTTGGATTAGCAAAAATACTTGGATGTACTTGGGACAGATAAAGTGGCCTGAGTTTCAAGCCAGAGTCCCATTCCTCTCCTCCCTCTTCCTCTCCTCTCTCTCCTTCTCCTCCCTCTCTCTCTCCTCCCTCTTCCTCTCCCTGCCCTCCCCCTTTCTCCCTCCCTTTCCTCCTCCTCCTCTCTCTCTCTCTCTCTCTCTCTCTCTCTCTCTCTCCCAGAACACAGAGGTGAAGACAGAAAGGTAGTAACAGTAACAAAGAAACTGCGGGACTCAAAGCTGGTGACAGCTGTGGAGAAAGGAAGAGATGTGCAAGCAAGAGTCAAAAAGCTCCTGATAATTATAAGGACAGAAATTGTACTAATTTTAGCCGATCATTAGTGAACATTGTATAACCAAATTGTAAACTTTCTTTCAAGCATGTAATTAGAAAAAAAATGTTTCTAATCTGTTTTTTTTTTTCTTAAAAGGAAGTACCAATTTAAAATTCAGGTTTGTCTTTTTTTAAAAAATAAGATTCATATGTTAATTTGATGTACAGCAACAGAAGCAACACTGTCTTCAGAAAAACAAATTACACTCTGGAAAAAAGTGCTTAGCAAGAACTTCTGTTTTGTCCTTTGTGGGGGTGGCAGAGTTTCTAGATTATAGGTACCTAGCATCAGAACTCCTCTTCAGATCACACTGGTGTCCAACCTGTGCAACACCTCTAAGTACAAACAGCTGCAAAGCGGCCCCTCCTCCCAGCTCAAGTTCAAGGCTCATCCGTTGAGCACAGCCGGAAGAGGCTGACCTGGGTGGGGGACTTGACCTTGTCATAGTCAGTATCTCTAGACACTGTTTGCTCCTGATCAGGAAGATACTTAAAGGAGGTAAAAACCCACATGACTTCAAATATACCCAAGCTTCAAAGGTCTAATCAGTTACAGGCTGGTAAATTTTAGTTAAGGATCTTTCATGGGGATGAACTTGACATAATTAGTGTCCTATCCCTGCCCTTAACAACAGTGCATCAGAGAGAGAGAGAGAGAGAGAGAGAGAGAGAGAGAGAGAGGGAGGGAGGGAGGGAGGGAGGGAGGGAGGGAGGGAGGGGGAGGGAGGGAGGGAGGGGGAGGGAGGGAGGGAGGGAGGGAGAGGGAGGGAGGGAGGGAGGGGGAGGGAGGGAGAGAGGGAGGGAGAGAATGGAAAATCATAACTTGCAAAATACTTTTATGGGTGGGGGTCACCACAACATGAGGAGCTGTATTAAAGGGTCAGAGCTTTAAAGTTTGGGGAGAGGAATAGGGAGATGGTTTCATACATCCTCAACACTGGGAGGGGGTAAAAAGAACAGAGACAGGTAGATCCCTGAAGCTCACTGGACGCCAGTCTAGCCAAAATAATTTGTTTCAGGTCCACAAAGAGACCCTGACTCAGAAAATAAAAGTAGAGAGTGACTATGAAAAGACATCCTTCATTGACCTATGGCAACCTACAGGTACTTATATACCCACCCCCAACATATATACACTCCCAGACTAGCAACTAATACACATGTTCACAACCTAACATACATATACACACACTGCAACCCACACACACACCCACACACACACCCCACAAGACAAACACACACACACACACACACACACACACACACACACACACACACACATACACATGCACAAGCAAACTAAAATTTAGAACTGAAGAATTTCAAGCCAGTGAGGACTACTGTGAAAACACACAGGAAGTACTTGTCTCTGAATACTTTAGGACTGGTCAAAAGACTAAACAATTCCATTTCTTCCCAAGGACAAAACCATATCTTAGCATACCACAGTCTATATGCCCTACAACCATTTTAGAGATGGTCTCAGAATTATTTGACAGAAAAACTATTGTTTTTTACCTAAATACTCTTAAGCCCATACAGTGTGTCTTAAACAAGGAAGAGACAAACTTTCTGTGACTATCTGCTCCTCTTGCTTGCTGAGGTGTTATTTGTATATCTGACTTCTGGTTTGGTTTGTTTGTTTGTTTGTTTTAAATCAGGAAAGGATTGTGTAAAAAGGAAGAGAAAACTCTAGAAAAACCAGCAACATGAAAATTCTCAGAAAGAAAGGATGCCATCTTAGAACAAGGGGACAAGGATGTCAAAGATTTTTAAGAACCCTGGCTTCACTAGATAGAGCTCAAGTTGTCCCCTCAGAGGAATTCTCAGGACCCTAATGAATGCATGGTGAAGACCGAAGCCAGCTATACTGTCTTACCTTATGTCAGACACTGAGCTCAGGTTTGCAAAACCTCCATCCCTTTTGCCTTGTGGTAACTTCTGATCTTTAGGAATTTTTAAGATAAGAGAAAGAGCATGCCTTTTAGACTTGATTACTTATGGCACTGACCCAAAATATTTGCCACCATGTTTTTCTCTTATTGAGGCCACTAGACTTCCTAAACATTGAAAGGAATAATAATATAATATTTTTGTTGCAAATGTTCTGTAACTGGCATCAGAAGACATCAGAACGTGTCCCTCAAACAGAACTAAACACACTGAACTCATTGAGGAAGGGGACAATCTAAGTCTAGGTGGGGTGACCTTGAGGCAGACCTTATAAAGCAGGAAACTGGTTGGGATTTAGGAGAGTTTGTGTCCCAATGACTTGATTTGAAGAACACGATGGATGAGGTAAGGATGCACATACTGGGCCTGATGGGCAAGCTGTGAGAAGCAAGCTGTGGAGATGGTTTTCCAAGGTGAGCTATCCATGAGGCAGACTCTGAAGGCAGTTTAGGGTTCACAACAATTACTGGAAAGTAACACCGAGGTTACACTGACGGATAGACAGGGAGGAACCTGGCTCGCTAAGCATGGAATCAGTTTTAATCAACTCCTCTTTGGATGACTCAGCAGATATGTTCTGCACTGGCTCACATCAGTAGACAGGAGATGCTCCTAGAAGGAGGGACTTGGATCAAGGTATCTTCCTGCAGCTGAGCCAGCTCTCCAGAAAAAGGACAAATGAAGGCTTTCGTCCAACAGCATTACAACAGCTCCCTGTGAAGGGGAACCTGGGCAGAATGGTCCCATGTCTCGTCATGCAAGATTTACCTGTCCTGAATAAACAGCTTCTTACTTTTGACTTAGCCTCAGCTTAGTTTAGGAGACAATTATGAAATTTTATTTGGTCTCATTGTTTAAGGGATAGGCAGGTTTTATATACTTATAACAAATTTAGCTTTTCCCCACACCTGAACTTACCTGAATCTCATAGGAAAAAGTGTTCTTCCTGTGTATCATCTTCATATTTTTATCTCAGATATCCCTGCCATTCAGGTACTATATGTGTTTTCCCCCTTTTTAGTACACATTATATAAACCTCTCACAACCAATAATTCTTCTCTCTACCCGAAAGTTTCCTCAATCAGTTAAGTCAACAGTAAAAATTACACCAAAGCTATTTGATTCATTTAGGCCCTTAAATATCTTTATAGCCTTTTACCATTAAATAACAGTTCAGTTCTCTCACCAACTCTTCCAATTCTGGCTTTGCATCCAGACATAGTACAGCAATGCTTCTAATTCCAGCACTTGCAAGGCAGAGGCATCAGAATCAGGGAATCAGGATCCTTCTCTGCTACAAAGTGGATTTGGGACTAGTCTCAAAATCACAGATAAACGAACAGCAATAAATAGTTGTGTCTTTGCACTCCTGTTGAAATCATTCTCAAGTAAGTCACTAGCGATGATTTACAAACGCCTCCCTTGATGTTTGTAGAACTTGCCCCTGCATTAAGTAGCTCTCAACTTCCTGGACTTGGTAGACATCTTTTCTGTCTCTCAACAATCCATTATCAGGCATTTCCTACTTTTGTTTCCTCTTTATGTGTACTTCTAGTTCTCTGCTCATACAAGCAATAACACCTGATGAACTCACATCCCTGACTTCTGCCAAAATATGCTTGCCAGGTGGATATCTGTAAGTCATCAATTTTTTAGGACTTCAAGCCTTTGATTTCTATAAGTATATTATATATACGATAGTATATACATACTAAATATAATATTAATTGATTAATATATTGAATTAATATATTGTATTAATATATCAATAATTTAAGACTATACTTCTTTGATTTCCTATCTATCCCCCATACGAAGCCCTATTCTAGGTAAAATACAGTTTTGTTTTGATCAAATCTCAATGGGAAGAAATGGAAACTGCGTCAGTTAGCTCAGCTGAGTTTAGTACAAGGAACAGGGTAAGTAAGTTCTGAGAGGTTGAAAATGCACAAGGAAATATTAACGGACCACAAAGGCAGTGACTTCAGGAAGAAACTTCACTCCTGGAGCTGGTAGAACAAAGCAGAGGGCTATTCCATTAAGACATGGAATGTCTGAGGTGTGGCAAGAAGGTACGGGATGGTTGGTGTTGACTCTTTAGGAGCTTGGGGCTGAAGTGAGCATGAGGGTGGGGGGTGCTATCACTGGGAGTTGGTATCTTTGAAGCAGATGACTGCTGACTTCTGAAAACATGAACAAACGGAATCAACTCCAGCTACCTTGGTCAAAAAAAAAAAAAAAAAAAAAATATGTGATGACTCCGTGCAAGAACAGGAAGCAAAGCATGAAAGAGGAAATTATTTCCTCACTACCTCAAACCTCCAGAAAATAGAAATGTCATTTGCAGAGTCACAGCCCAGCATCCCATGAGGGGTTGAAAGGTTGAATTTAGACCTCAGAGGTAACAGGTTACTAGCTAACACTGGCATAAGCCTTGAGCACAGAGGTCAGAAAACACAACATGTGGGAATGCACTGTAGTACATGCAGCACCTAAAGGGTTCCTGGAACATAACTTTGCCATGTGTTTATCATTTTGTCCACAGATCTTTCTCTACCATGATGGCAGAGCTAAGCTGTCACCATGCAGACTGTATGGCCCACACATGAACGACCCTTTAGACAAAAGGTTTGCAGCTCTTAATTTAAACTTCCAAGAATGAATAAACCTATTGTTTCAACAACTCTACGCCCCAAATCAGAGTCAAGTTCTATTAGCGACAATACTAGTAGCATTGTTCTTCCCTGACTCTTTACTGTCACCAAACTGCTGTTTCGAAAACTTATGTCTGAAAATGTTTCTGCTCTTGTAATCCTCATTTGGTTAAAAAACATTTTCAGTCTAAACTTCTTGTCATTGACCCCCCCCCCAAGTTATAGTCCCTAACTAATTTTCCAACATTTTCATGTACTTTCTTCTTACTTACCACTGACTAAACCTACTCTTCCCCACCTCTTCAACTTTTGAGAAATTAACATCCTTATTACACACCTGAGAATGAAAAGCATTGAGTAATAAATTATCATTGAGAAACATAAAAATAAACATCAAAGTATTACGTTTATAATTATAAAAGCTGAAGAGACGGTGTGGCTAACTTATAAAAAAAGAAAAAAGAAAAACTTGAATCTGAAAAATAAAACATTTTAGGTCCCCACTTCACATAGATAGGCAAAATAATAGAGACTAAAATCCCATAAGCTGATGGCACACACCTGTAATTTCAGCATGCAGGAGGCAGAGGCAAGAAGATCAGGAATTCAAGGCTAGTTTGACTGCACAGTCAGATTATAATAGGCGGAAGAAGGAAGGAAGGAAGGAAAGAAGGAAGGGAGGGAGGAAGGGAGGAGGGAAGAAAAAAATACTTGTGTGTGGAATCCAGCTCATCAAAAAAAAAAAAAAAAAAAAAGAATCCTTTGGGTCCTGCAGCTTATAGGAGAAGTGGACACACGCCCTATCCCTAATTCAGAAGCAGTCTCCAGGTGATAACTACTTGCAAATGAAAATTTAGTATCCTCCAAGGGAGTCCCACTGATAAAACAAATTACACTTAAGAATAGGCTGACTTACTGCCCATCAGTAGATAGTAAACAAAAAGTGAACTCAATGGCATCTGTGTACTTATCTCATAATGTCATATCAGGGCTCTTCTAACTTTTATTTTATTTTGTATTTTTTCTCTTTTACCCTATAAGTCCTTTGCATATGTACTATGGTTTCTGATTTAGTGTTTTTATGTGTAAACAAGTGAGCCTCTGCATCTGTATCTTTTTCTTGGGTTCCTTTCCTTTTGTTTGTTTGTTTGTTTGTTTTATCCAACTTCAATGTGTTAGTTTTGTCCCATCATACATTTATTTTATTATTATTTCTTAGAAGCCTGTTTGTTTTCTAATTGGAAATCTGGAAGGGGACTGTAATCAAGAGATACTATATGAGAGAAAAAAAATTATTCTCAATAAAAAGAGATTCTTTTTTTTTTTTTAAGAAAATGAACCCTTTGGTATTTTCTACTGGTCAATCAGGTGGAATAAGAAATCCAGGTCAAAAACAATAATGTCAGCTAGTTAATTACAGAATTCGGAATGAATGATGGTGATGGGACTGGGTAAGGGTGAGTGTGATTCTCAAAGCATTTCCATCATATTTTGTTCTAAACCTCTGAGAGATGAATCACATAATAGTGAGCTTATCAACTTGACACAACCTAGAATCACCTGGTAAGACAGTTTCAAAAGTTGTCTACTTTGGGGAGATTTGTAGACATGGCTTTGGGCTGGTTATCTTAATTAACTGGTGTGAAAAATCTCGCCCACCATGGGCAGCATCATTTCCTAGACAAGGAGACTGAACTAAGAGTAAGTAAGACAAGCACAGCTCACTTGTGCAGTTGAGCAAGTGTGTATGCATTATTCCTCTCTGATCTTAACTGTGAACGTGTCATGATCAGCTGTTTAAAATTCCCTTCCTGATTTCCTCACAATGTTGAACTACAACCAGAAACTATAAGTTAAAATATACCCCTCCTCTCCTGAGTTGCTTTTTGTTCTCAAGGTATTTTATCACATTAATAGAAGTATATAACCATGACATTTTTTATCAGTCAAGAATATTTATGACTTTCTTTCATAGATGATATTTATTTATTCAATATTATTCTCACCTTCAATTGCCATTTTCCTTTTTAATTATATTTTTCTTAATTATTTGAGAGTTTTATCTTGAACATAATCACTCCCCCAAGACCTCCTAGATTCACCCAATCTCTGTATTCACCCAAAATCATTCTATCTCTCTGCCTGTCTCTCTATCTGTCTCTGTCTCTCTCTCACCTCTCATTCCTCTCTCTCTCTCTCCCTCCCTCCCTCCCTCTCCCTCTCTCCTCTCCTCTTCCCATGAAGTCCAACTTGTGTTGAAGGACATACTTCCCAATCTATTTATTGATCATTTAGTTTATTCTTTTGGACTGGTGGTAGGAATCATAAAATTTCTTCAAGACTATACACTAACTAGATAACTCCAAAATTGTACTATACCCAAGCCTGAAGATTTGATGTCTCTTCCATTCACCACCAAAAATTATGACCAAATATGCTGCCCAGTGTGTCATACAAGAGAGTGTGCAAAACTAATGTATTCCAGTAGTAAATACTACTCAACAATTCAAAGAGATAAAATTAACATAGCAACTCCCTCATATTGTGAAATTCCCATAAGAAAATAGGCTAAAAGATTAAATTCTCCTCCAAGTTAAAGTTCAAATAACTTAACATACAAGAAATTAACAGCCTTAATTTTTTCCTTCAGAAGTTGTTGTTTCACAGGGGCTCATAGAGAGCTCAGGTTCAGGTATCTGGTAGAGCCTGGGTTTGTTCAACCACTGCTGCATGAATCTTTCTCACTGAGGAAATTATAACTGTTTTTTGTTTTCTCCCATTTAAAAGACTCTGAAGTTATTCCAAAGTTATCATGGCAAAAGCAATATAGCCATAAACTTTGATCAATGCAAACACCAGTTTAAAGAGAAGCCATCCAAGAGATCACAATACTGAATCTAAATACATTGTACCAAAGATCACAGAAATGAATCAAGACTCCTGAGGGGAAGAGGGAACCAGAAGGGGGAATGGTCTCAGCTGTAGCCCTGACAGGATGCCAGTCAGTTGGTAGCAGTACTTAAAGTTCATGATCATGAATGAGCACACATCCAGTTGGAAATTTTTTTCTCATGAGATCTTAAATGCCTGATGGGAAATCTAATGGCATATTATCTCTTCTTTGGTAGATTCTGAAGACATTATCACCTCCAAAGAAATTTTAGAAATTTATCATTTTTAAAGTTCTATCTCCTCCCATTTATGGTTTTTTATTCTTCCATTCCACCATCTTTTAAGATGTCAAAATTTCTCTGAAGGAAATATATTACCTCCTTCAGCTTAAAAAGCCAATTTCCTTCCACAGTCTTCATTCATCCTTTGTTGCATTTTGAAAAGAAAGAGCAAGATATGCTCTTCAAACCACCTCCATTTCTTCTGGATGTTTTGGGAGAATGTCATTGCCATTGGCTGAGTGTCGCAGAAAGAAATAGTCAAATGGCCTTCTTGGCATTTCAGTCCATGATTATTTCAGTGAATTTTTCTTTAAAAAATTATCTAGTGGGATAATCTATAACAAATAACCATTCCTTAGTTTTCTGAAAGGCTTCAACACATGGCCTCGTGGCCAGTGTTTTTAGCTTGATGAATTTTGGGTCATGCATATGGAAATGCAACCATGATTGAAACATAACACTTCTTTAATATTAAAAAACTTATTCCTTATCATTTCTCTCAACTTGATTCCAGGAAGCAATGATTTGCTTTCTATCAATAAAGTTTTGATTGTCCTAGAATGTCATAAAAATGTAATAATGTAACAGAATATCTTTAATACTAAGTCTCTTCGAATGAGCCAGATGTTTTGTGATATGTTCATGCCATTTTTACATCAATTATTTCTTCTTTTACATTATTAGATTAGTATTCCAGTGTATAGATTTTTGCATAGTCTATTTATTCATTCAGCATCTGATGAACATTCTGCTGGTTCTTAGATTTTACTCATCTATGAATAGTGCTATTGTAAACATTTGCATACAGGTTTTTGGGTAGACACATATTTTTCATTTCTTTGAGGGGAGAAACTTTCAAGTGAAATTGCTAGGTCCTAGGGTAAAGGATGTAAAAGTATCTAGGAAATTTACATACTGTTTTCTAAAATTATCCTACTACTTTGGACTCCTAATAGCAATATATGAGGAGTACAACTGTTCTAAAAGGCTACATCTTTAAGGTACACTACTGTGTAGTTGCTACTGCAGTACTGTGATTTTAATTTGCACTGGCCTGCTATTAGACAATTTTTTCATGTGGTCATTGCCAAATGTAGGTCTTTGAAGTACTTACTATATCTTGAGTCTATTTTTAACTAGACTGCTTGTAACTTTTGATGTCTAAAAACTATTAATAAATTCCAGCAACATGTTAAATGTCAGATATATACATTGAAATATTTTTACATGTCTGTGACTTAATTTTTTAATTCTACTTATTTTATTTCATGTGCATATTGGTGTTTTACCTGTATATATGTCTGTGTGGTACTTGAGTGTACCTGGTGTCCACAGAGGCCAGAAAAGGATGTCAGATGTATGAACTTACAAAGCCTTGTGAGTCATCATGTGGATACTGGGAATGGAACCTGGGTCCATCTGGTAGAGCAGCCAGTGCTCCTAACCACTGAGACATCTCTCCAGCTCCATTTCCTAATAGTACCTTTCAAAGACCAAAAGTTTCCACCTTTAAATTCTAATGTTGAGTTGTTTTCATCATTAATACTTAGTTCCCTTATCTACCCTGACAGAATCAGCCCTTGCTTACTAAACTACAAAATGAAGAACATCCTACTCAAGGGTCCCAATCTTCATTTGTTCTTTTACTCAAGAAATGACTCCTTGGCTGTCCTCTATCATTCAGGGAAGGAAAAAATGAGTACTCTGTGGGTCAAAGCTAGAAATGTCCTAGGTAAAAAGAAAATTCCTACACAAGAAATATAAGCCAAATAGGCTGACCATGTCTCCTGAGTGTCCCTTACCTGAAATAACCACTTGGAAAATATTCCCCGCCTCCTCCTATCATCTTTAAAGGTGTATTCACATATGGCTTCTTTTTTATTGGCTATCTTATTTACATCTCAAATGGTATCTCCCTGCCTGGTTTCCCTCTGTACAAACCTTATCTTATCCCCTTCCTCCTGTTTATACGAGGGTTTCCCCCACCCTCCCATCCACTCCCACCTTACCACCCTAGCATCCCCCTACACTGGGGCATTGAGCCACCACAGGACCAAGTGCCTCCCCTCCCACTGATGCCAGATAAGGCCATCCTCTGCTACATATGCAGCTGGAGCAATAGTGCCCTCCATGTGTGCTCTTTGGTTAGTGGTTTAGTCCTTTGGAGCTCTGGGGAATCTAGTTGGTTGATATTGTTGTTCTTCCTATGGGGTTGCAAACACCTTCAGCTTCCTCAGTCCTTCCTCTAACTCCTTCATTGGGGTCCCCATGCTCAACCCCAGTGGTTGACTGTGAGCATCCACATCTATATTGGCCAGGCTCTGGCAGAGCCTCTCAGGGGACATCTTCCAGGCTCCTGTCAGCAAGTGCTTCTTGGCATCAGAAATAGTGTCTAGGTTTGGTTGGCTGCATTTGGGATGGATCCCCAGGTGAAGCAGTATATGGATGGCCTTCCCTTCAGTCTCTCTCTGCTCCACTCTTTATCCCAGCATTTCCTTTAGAAAAGATAAATTCTAGGTTAATATTTTTGAGATGTGTGGGTGGTCCCATCCCTCAATTGGGAAAGGGAGGTTTGTAGAGGAAGTTCCTTCATGGAGGCAAAGGGAAGGGGAGGGGAAAGGGGAGGGAACTGGCAGAAAGGGGATGACACCTGAAATGTAAATACAGAGAATATCCAATTAAGAAGAAAAAAGAAATGGGGCACAGAGCTAAACAAAGAATTTTCAACTGAGGAATATCGAACGGCTGAGAAGCACATAAAGAAATGCTCAACATTCCTAGTCATCAGGGAAATGCAAATCAAAACAACCCTGAGATTCCACCTCACACCAATCAGAATGGCTAGGATCAAAAACTCAGGTGACAGCAGATGCTGGCCAGGGTGTGGAGAAAGGGGAACACTCCTCCATTGTTGGTGGGATTTCAAGCTGGTGCAACCACTCTGCAAAGTCTGGTGGTTCCTCAGAAAATTAGACATAATACTACCTGAGGACCCAGCTATACCATTCCTAGGCATATACCCAAAAGATTCTCCAACATATATCAAGGACACATGCTCCACCATGTTCATAACACCCTTATGTATAATAGCCAGAAGCTGAAAAGAACCCAGATGTCCCTCAATTTATGGCTTCTTAATTAGGATTCCTTTCTCTCTTGAATCTCCTAGCCTGTTCGCCACTTAGCTCTTCATTTTTGCCTGCCTTTCTAGAATTTTCTGTGTTCCAGATTGCCTGACAAAATTAACCTATTAAGTTATGACCATCTGTAAATCCAGTTCCAGAGGAACCCACGCCCTCTTCTGGCTTCTGTGCTCATTATGCATGTACTTGGTACACAGACATACATGCAGACCAAACACATAAAATAGAAAATAATAGTTAAAACCATTGACCAGCATTCCTCAGATGTGACAAAAATTTACAGAAACCCCATTTACTCCAGTTTTCTGGTCGCGGCAGAATGGGGAGTTGGTGGGCACCAGCTGTGGACAGGAAGGCTTAGAAATGGAGGCCAGTCTTCATGAAGAGCTAAAATGTTTTCTCACTCAGTTAGTAGCCTGGCACTTGCTGGCACACAGAAACTCCCCCTCCCTGTCTTCTAATCCTCTTCACATTCTCCCCTTTCCCCCCAGTAGGGTGTATGAAGTGAGATTGTGTAGGATAAAGCAAATGGAGAGGAAGATGGGCCTTGGTTTCTGGTCTAATTCTATTCTCTGTAGGAACAGAAGCAAGGAGAGTCATCTGGCTCCCTTAGGCAATCTGTGAGGTTGGAATGGGAGTCTTTGGAGCATCTATAATTGGGGACAGTGTTCTGTTCTGCTGAGCGTTGTAAATACTTTTCCTCTTGAACAGATCTGATGCCCGAGACTTAACTTTTACTCACATATCACTGATTGCTTCAGACAGTTGGAACTCTGGACACTTAGACTTCTGCAATAATCTGCTTGAAATCCAGATTAGCATAATTGTTTCTTTAGGATTGAAAAACCGAGATCAGACAGGGAAGAGAACAACACAGAGGCAGTCTGATTCTTTTAAATTACTCCTTTGATCCTTCCATCCCAAAAGGATTTGCTATCAAAGCCCTGTTTTGGAAACGTTAGACCGGATCCAATCTGTGGCTGGAAGGCAGTCGGCGGCCTCATGTTCTACATGTTTGCTCGCTTGGATTTCTTTCTGCCAGAGGAGTGATGCCCAGAAATAACTGTTTTCCCTGAGTGGGGCAAGAAACTAGATTCAGACACCATAGCATTTAACGTATACAGGATCTGGAGAAAACCGGAAGGCACCCACCCTGATTTCCATTAGAAGGGAAACTCTGACCTAAGATAACTTAATTAAGTCTAGCCCACTTCCAAAACTGATGAAGTGAATGAAAATTTGAAAATCAATATCCCCCTCTTTTAGAATTTTGGCTAACTCTGCTCGTGGCTAGATTGAGCAACTGAGCCTGAGAATGTGCTGAGTCGGGTATAGACTGCCCTCTGAGGATTGTTTGCCTCTAGTAGATTAACTGGCAAAGAAATCCCAAGCCTATGAGTGCTCTTTGTAATAAAGGTAGTGCAGCTAGCATTGACAGAGATACGTTTATCTTACCTATGGTAGAGAAACCCATGTTCCCTCCCCCTTCACAGACAAAATGTTCTCCCCCAGTGGGCTGACATTAAAGCTCTGTGCAGGATTGTGGGACTCAAACTTGGGACATGGCCACTAAACAAAGATACAACCTAAGGAAGTTGATACCAGGAGCTCTCTTAAGGAAAGCCATGGTGTTGTGGAAAATATTAAAATGTGGTAACCTTTTATCCAGAGCTAGTGCTGGCTCCTGCTGGACCATCTGGCACTTCGGGGATCTCTAACTTTGTGCTCCAAACCGCCTTTAAGAATTCGGGTATAGTTTACTCTACTGCCCATGTTGCTTCTGTCCCTGGTGGCCCACCCCCTCTCTAGTGTGTTAATTTCACTCACTTTCCTCCACCACCAGATACAAACATGACTCCACATCCATTAACTTATCAAACAGGTTTATATGTTAAATTCTCAATCCACAAACCCTCTACGCAATAAGCTTACAGCCAGTGGACAAAGATATAAACTGCCCATCTATATGAGATAAATTAGATCCATAGAAACCCTTAGAAATAATCATAATAAGCTTATCATAGCTAGAGATTGGCCGAGAGAAACATACACATCAGCTTTCATCCTCTTTCTCCCTCAATTTCCTCCTCTTCTCCTCTCTTCCATTCCTCCATCCTCTTTCCCTGACTACCTCTCCACTGTCCAATCATGTATCGCCTTAACATCAACCCATACCATGGAGTTTTAGAGAAGGAGACCTGAAGAAAGATTCCATGATTCTTAAATATA
Organism: Micromys minutus; assembly: GCF_963924665.1. Lineage (NCBI taxonomy): Eukaryota > Metazoa > Chordata > Mammalia > Rodentia > Muridae > Micromys > Micromys minutus. The sequence goes on along the minus strand of NC_137954.1, from coordinate 12,673,304 downwards.
GAAACCAAGATTGGGATGGGGGGCAGGGATTCACTGATAATCCCTTTCCCCTTCAAATGAGTTAGTGTCTCAGTCATGTGGTGTCTACACCCAGGAAACAAAGAGCTATGAATGCTTGTCCTTGACCCACTTTGCTAATTTAAATCAGTCCAAGACCTCAGCCCAAGGAGTACTATTATGTGGGTCATCTCACCTAAATTAAACTAACCTAGAAAATTACTCACAGACATACCCAGATATTTGTTTTCATGGTGATTTTAAATCTCACCAAGTATGGAAACTATGGGAAATTATCTTGAGTTAAATTGTAGGCCCTAAGCTGAACAGTGGTGGTACACACATTTTAGACCCAGCATTTGGGAAGCAGAGGCAGTCAGAACTCTGAATTTGAGGCCAGCCTAGCTTATAGAGCAAGTTCCAGGACAGCTGGAGCTACACACAGAAACCCTATCCCAGAAAACAAACAAATGAAAAACTGTGGGCCCTAAATGTAAAGGTATTATAAAGGAAAGGTTGAAGGAGATTTTCCACAGAAGAGAGACAGTGCAGCAATGGGAGAAGAGACTGGTATGACATAAGAGGTCAGAAGGTGCCCGGCAAGATAGTGGATTATCTCCTCAGAGCGACCAACAATTTGGGTTGAGCTCAGTGAAAATGATTATCAAGTTTTAGCCTTCAATGGGAGAATGAATGTGCATTGGTTTGTGCCACGTGAATTAGCGAGTCTGTGGTCATCTGCTGCGGCAGCCATGGGAAAGCCACACAAGGCTAATGAGAGTGGGGAAGAGAGAAAGGCATTTACTCCAGCTGTGGAAAGTAAGGGAGTCTGAGAGAAGATGTGAGAGCCATTTAGGGAAGAAGAAAAAATGGAGATGCTTCTTAGTAGCTGTCTCTACATATGGAGGAGGTCTTAATGATGAAGAAGGGGGTTTCCTCCCTGGTACTGTGAAGTTTTGCTGTGCTCTCAGAATTAACCCATCCCCACTTTGGCATGGCCTCAAAGACTGGGTAAAATATGCTTTTCAAATGAGACTTAAATCTGATAAGTTGTCATTTCTTTGGGTGGACCTATAGATACTTGGATTTTATACTAGGTATTTTACTGGAATTTATGTGAGAGTTTGGACTGCAAACAAGAATTTTAGTCCCATGAAAGCGTTTATGGCAGGCATCACATTATTGCAATAATGATGGGGGCAGGGGTAGTGCCACAATTTTCAGCCATGGATTGCAGTCACATGGGATTATTTCTATAAGACAAATGTAGCAGAAGACAGAGAGGCATACTTGGGAGAAGTCACATTCTAAGACTGAGTATACTTATCAGACAACATACATAGATGTCACTGTGCTATTTGGCACCACAAAACTGTTTTTCCACAAGAAACTGGAAAAGTTGTTTTTAATCCTGTTTTTAACAGATGGATGCACCCAGAGAAAGTGAGTCAGACATCCGTAGTTTTTGCCGTCTCTACTCTCAGGGACCATATTTTCCAGTGAACCGGATTGACCACTTCTAGCTTCTTCAAAATAAAAATAAGAATAAAATGAAATAAACAATCCTAGGTGACATCATGCTGAGAGCCCAAAGGGAAAAGGGATGATACAGGGTCCTGATGAGAGCATGTCTCCAAAATGACACAGCAGTGGATAGACTGAAAGACCAAGACAGTGAAGAGTCCACATGGGTTGGCATCTGGGTTATTTATACCCAGCCCCAATCTGTCTCACTGCCACAGACAGAACATATGGCAAGGTGGTGGGCTGTTAAGATTCAGATACTGACATCGCAAGCACTAAGCAGCAAAGTAGAGAAAAATAAAACACAGCCTGGAGTGAAGGACACCCTCACTTGCCTTCTTGTGAAACAGACAGTGATACTGCCATCTTCCTCATCTTACCTAAAGCACAGTCCCTGGAGGAGGAGATTAGATGTTGATACGGATGGGTTCCCTCTTCTGGAAAATTTCAAATTCCCCAGTTCCTCTTCCCACAGAGCAAAGGGCAACTAACAGAGTCTAGGCACAGTTTGTCTTCTGTGGCACTGGGGAAATCAGATTCACCCCCCAAAAAAAGCCATATATATTTTTTTTTTAAATGGAGAGAGATAAGGTTTTGGATCACATAAGGCAGAAATGATCTTTTCTTTCGAGGGCTGTGATCTGAACTGAAAAAGAAAACAGATATTACATGTCACAGAATTCTATTCATCGCAAGTTAAGACTCCATAAGTCAGACTCTTGGAAGAGTCTGTGTCCCGAGGCTGTGCTATGTATGGGATAAGGGATAAAGCTAGATGACAGGGCACATTTTGGCATGACTTGGCAGGGGTTCCTCAGAGATGTATAGAATTTTAAAAGATTACGTGGGAAAGCCTAACGAAGAGCTTGTTCCCTAAGATGCAGAAGATGCTGGGGAGTAAGCAGGAAAATATGAGTTGCTCTCGCTCTGACAGATCAAAGTGGGTGTTTCCACTGAGCCTCTCTGGACTCACCAAGACAGAAGAGTCTGTGACAAATGAAGAATAACGCTAACAATTGGGACAAAAAGAAAGTCTGAAAAGGAGTAGCTATTGATACTTAGCAAGGCAGGTACTGTGGCAGGTAATTGGAACTTGGACCTATAGATATACTGTGCATGTCCCTGTGAAGCCCAGGGCATACAATGGTGCATCTTTGCCCAGAGAGTCCACTGTAGTCATGAGTGAAGAAAGGAGGTAGCCTTCCTGGAGGAATTCCCAGCCTGGTGTGTAAGAACCCACCAATCGAGAAAAATCCATTCATGCAGTGGTAAAGTTCAGGGTGAGAGTTGTGGTCCAGCCTGGGCAAAGAGAGCAACAAGGTTGGGTATCTGGGTGTGAGAGTCGGTGTCCAAGTAGATACCATGTGGAGAAGAGCGAGAGAAAGAAGGAAAATGATGCCGGGTGGACTTCAGGCTAGGATTTGATGATAGAATTAGTGGGTTAAGAATGTAAAAGTTGGGTTTGGTTTCCTAGTATCAGATCAATAAAAAAGATGACAAACTAGAATGGTCCATGAAGTGTGTGAGATTCCTGACATGGATGTGAACTTATAGATTTCTGAACAGATGCAAGCGTGTGTGTGTGTGTGTGTGTGTGTGTGTGTGTGTGTGTGTGTGTGTGTGTGTGTGTGTGTGAGTGAGGAACTTTGTAGACACACAGACATGTAATATCCATTATGGTTGTTCCTGTATTTATTCTTATGATGCATCTACCTATCTAGAGAGATAAATGTCTCCAACAATGTCCACTCTTGGGTCCCAGCAGCACGGAAGCTGACCCATAAACATTGTCTTTCAAGTGCATTTTTCAATGACTGCTAAGGATAGGACAATATCATTATTAAAACACAGTAATGAGCACGAGATACAGACCCATTGGCTAACATACTAGACATTCTGGTTTCAATCCCATTATCAGGAAAACTAGGTCTGACGGCTCATGCTTGCAATATCGAAGGATATTCACGAGGTAGAGGCTGGAGGATCAAAATTGTAGGGTCATCCTTAGCAAATTTGAGGGCCAGCCAGAGCCATATGAGACCATTTCTAAACAACAAAATATAATAATAATAATAATAACAATAATAATAATATTACCCATTTAATAAAATAAGAAACCAAAACACCATGAAGCTATAAATGAACACATGAATAAGTTGAAATTGTGATGAAGAACAGAGGACTTCAAAATACTTTTCCACAAAGCATATTTATTGGCTGTTGGGGGTGGGGGGCAGAATCACTTTACAGTGGAGAAGCTTGACAGGAGCCTAGTCAAAAGATGAAAACAGACATCGGCAGTAACTTGACAAACCAAAACGTGAGCTGCCCTATAGGGCGCAACACCACTTCTGTATTATTTCTAATGACGAATAACCTCATTTCATTCATAAAAAAAAAAAAAACACCAGAGTGACCCCCAAAAGAAGCATTCTACAAAATAATGGCGTGTGATCTGCAAAAGAGCCCAGGTCACAGACTGAAGAGAATTATCCAGACTGAAGAAAACCAGACAGGACCAAACACAAAGGGAGGTCCCAGCAGAACCTTCAGCTCCTACACGCATCCTAGACGTGAGGGGAAGATCTCAAACGCAGACCAAAGGCTAGAGAGTAGTGGCATATCAAAGTTAATTTTCTGATATTGGTGACTGTCACGTCATCAAAGAGCACAGCCTTCATTTCCATAGGAAACAGGCACCATTCAGTGGGGCCAGGAGGTCAATGCAGAAAGTAACTCAGGTGTAGAACATGCTTTTTTTTTCCTGTGCTTCTGACTATTTTGTAAGTGTGTGGTTATTTCAGAGTTTCAAAGGGAAAAAGCAAGACAAAGGGAGCAACTCTCTTATACAGCACACAAGCTCATTGGAGAGCAAGGGCTAATTTGCATGTGGTAGCTAAGACTATCATTTCTTCACACCCAGAAAACACAGCAAAGTGACAGCCCACTGCTGCACACAAATGCTTAGCCTTTACTTGGTATTACTGCTAACATCTTTTAGCAAGTGGCTCCTCTTTAAGCCAGATTTTATTTCATAGAAATTTTCTTCTCTAAGAACTCATTGTTAGGTGTTCAATGTTGGGATGAGGATCCTTCAAGGAACAGAGTAAAGCACTCTCACCCCCACACAAAAGGGTCCATCCAACTAAGGGGATGCCCTCACAAAGCCAGCCAGGCTGCCTGGGTCATCTGAAGAGAGAGAGCACCATACTTGATTCAAATTACAAGTTCAGTACTGTACTGTACATGGCCAGCATTACATATGCTTAACGTAATAAGTACATATTGATACACAGCTCACTTTTAAAGTAAACTGTAAGTAAGCAACTATAACTTAAAACTATGAAGCAGCCCCATTTTATTTAAGTTTGGGGTTTATGGTGGGGGGTTTTGTTGGTTTCTTTGTTTTTGTTTTTGTTTTTGTTTTTTTATGTTACATACACATTGGCAGCTCCAGAAGTCTTAGGCGTGCAGACAGGAAAGTGGAGAAAATGGTCCAGCTCAGAGCAATCCGTTTACACTTCGGAATAACTTTCAACTAACTCGTGTTCTAAGGAAGGCTATCTTAAAGTGGCAGGGCTGACTTCCAGGCTGCAGTTTCTAGGAGAGGGAGCTCTGTCTGGGCTCCTCTGTACTTCACCCAGATCCTAGAGAACAATGCAGCAGCTTGTCCCAGGCTCAGTGGCACCTCCTAACTTCGGGACTCCAGCATAGTCTGACCTGCTGCTCCAGGGTCACGGGGACTATTTCAACCTGTCAGACCCAGAGCAAAGCATGGCTGTAGTCTGGCAGCCAGCCCCCAAAACTACAGCTTTCAAGCTAAATAGATAATTCATTCTACCCCAGAATGTTTGCCCATTAACTGAGGGTTACTTTGCTTGCTTGAAACCTTAATCTGATGCACAAAAATAGCTAAGCTTGTGACTAATAGCACCATGAAAACACAGACAATGGTAGAAAACACCACAGCAAAATTAATTTGCTTTTGATTCAGAGGAATGTTTACTACCAGTAATATCAACACAGTAAGCCATATTAACTGAATTTAGATGTCTTTTCTGGAAAAGATTACTTTGGCAGGGAGAATATGGGAAAATCATATCTACTCTTTTTTTTTTTTTTTTTTTTTGAGCAGCAGAGGGGGGGAATGTAAGCTGAACTTCCCATTTAGAGTGGCTGCAGGCTGCCAAGTAGACATGCAGAATTATCTTTAAGGGGAAACTTGAAGGCAGGAGCAGGCATCTAAGCCCTGAAGCAGTGATAAGCTAGAGTCTAGATATTGGAAGAGAACATGTTGGTACTAATGCATGAATTCAGTGGAGTATATACATCAACATCTCAGAAACACAAGAGCTTCTGTTGTGAAGCTTCTCCCTCTACTTTCTGATTCTACAAGGAATGCTGATCTCTACGGTAAGAAAACGGAGTCTAAAAAAAATGAGGACAGGTGGTGACCATTGGCTGCCCGTGTGCTTCACAGATACAAAATTGCCTTGTTTTCCCGGCCAGTGCATAGCTAGGAGCAGGTGCAGACAGAGGGGGATTCTAGCCTAGTGAGGTCTGTTTGTTGAACACATATCAAATGGGCCTTCTATAAGAAGAGGTTTGACTTAAAAGGGCTCAGCAAACCCAGGGCAGTCTGCTGAAGTCCTGAGTGACTAATAGTCACTGATCCAGACAAACAAAACACCAGCAGCAGATGTCCATAGTTAAATCAAGTCAGATGCCCTGTGGTCCAGAAAATAGAATTTCTCAGTTCAAGTTTCAAGGGAAATAGTCAGTGTGGTTCCTCCATGGATTCCCGTGTTCCAGATTATGAGGTCACACCTGTAAAATAACATTCAACATGAGTTACCCAGACAGACAGACAGACAGACAGACACACACACACACACACACACACACACACACACACACACCAGCTCCTCATTTCCCATGGAATTTTACTCATCCTGCTCTTGATGTGAGGATTGGACAGTATCTGAACTTTGTACCTGTCCATCACTGGGTCCAACTGCAGTTAAGTAAGACTCGTGGGTATATGCTAACTGCCCCCTTCTGCCTTCTTGCCTCTCTCTGGCTTTATCCGAAGACATGAGAACAGTTTTAATTTGAGCGCAGTTCAGAGAGAACAGAGAGATGCTTCCTGCAGCCAACTCCCAACTGTTGGTAATGAAGCCAGTGGTTAAGCATCCCCTGCTCCATCCTTCATAGAAATTGTGGGAGGCCTCTGTTCAATTGACCAAGAATCTATTAAATCAGACCTCCAGAACCTAGCACCAACACCTTGGTAACATACTCTCCACCTTAATTCTCCCTTCTTGAACCATCCCCCCCCCCCTGCACTCCCATTGACACTTCTCCTTGGGATCATCACTTCTATTTGCACCCAAGTCCTTATCACAGACCCTCTTTGAGGGAATCTAAACTAAGAATGCATTATTATTAAGACAGTGAAGGGGTGGAGTATGCTGTTGGTTTAATGTTGTTGTTTTGTTTTTTTATTTTTTAGGAGCAAAGTAATCAAACAAAAGTGATTGCAAGAGCCAAAGCTGTGATATTAACTCTCTGGAAGGAAGCCACTGGCAGTCTGGACCCCAATTCTAGTTACCTAAAAAGAGAGCAAAGACCAACTGTGCAGGGAAATATCCTCTCTATGGAGTGATTCCATGAAAATCTGTGTACCACTGAGCCACTGAGTGGTAGCAAGAATCTGATGGCTTCTGTTTCTTGTCCTACTCTACCTACATGCTACCCATGGGCACAAGATGTGTAAAGTTTCCCACAACGGATGTTTCAAGCTCTCTGGATATTCCTCAGACTTGACAACACTTCCCTCTAACTCTTCATGGACTAGGCAAAAGTTCCACCAAGGTGTTCTAAACTTGTACATTTTCCCAAACAACCAAGTGTTTTTATGAACTCCCCTCCAACATCCATCTAAATCTCTCTTCCTCACCTCATCTAAAATTTCTATTACCCACACAGTACCTCACTCCAAATCTTGCATCTAAAGGGTAGTCAATCAATGACCACCATCTGGTTTCATGAACTTTACAAAAAAGAGCCAGATACATCTCTGATGTTGAAATATTGGTTGAAAATAACCTTAGAACATCTGTGAACAATGGATTTTTTTTGTGTGTGCGCTAGGATTTGAACTAAGACACCATGAATGATCAGTGAGTGCTCTACCAGTGAGCTGCACACATTAAATCTCCTTTTGAACTGTTTCCTTGGAGACAAAGACTCATCTAGTGGCTCAACCTGGCCTTACATAACTCATTCTATAGCCCAGGTTAGACTAGCATAGCTATCCTCTTACTCCAATCTGGGCTTGATATTGTTGTTGTTGTTTTCTTTCTCTTTCTCTACCATTCCCCACCCTCTCTCTAATAATCTTGAGATGGTATCTCATATATCACAGACTGGCCTCTACCTCACCAGGTAGCTGAAAATGACTTTGCCCTTCTGATTCTCCAACTCCCAAGTGCTAAGATGACAGGTGTATAACACCATGACCATTTGTGTGGTACGGAGATGGAAACCTGGGCTTCATCTGTGTTACACTAGCTAAATTCCATTCTTGACCCCTGATAATTTATTAATACCATTCACAAATATTGTCTTCAATACACTACAGAGTACATAAGCCCAGCTATGGTGAAAATTCAGACTTAAAATACAAAAGTTGTCCTTGAGGTGGGGGAATGTCTTTCTTCTAAAATAGAAATAAACAGTTCCTGAAGAGTGTTCTTCCCTCCCCAAAGCCCTAAGGGGCACTGTACCTGCAAGTTTAGACTTTTTGGCTGCGTTGACTGACGCCATGAACATGTATTCACTATTGGGGTCATGCACACTGGGTCTGTACTTCTGAAAGAGATAGTTAAAAACACGGTTTGTTATCTGCTCTTTCCCATCTTCATGCTTGTTTTCTGGACTTTTTTTTTTTTTTTTTTTTTTTTTTTTTTTGAAGTAGCATGGGACGAAAGCGTTATTATGGACTTAAGCTTAGTAAAACAATGTGTAAAAGGTTCCCAATAAAAGGGGCCTTCTGAATTGGCAAGATGGCTCAGTGGAAGAAAGCACTTGCTGCCAAACCTGATGACCTGAGTATTCAATCCCCAGATCTGAAGTAGTAAAAGGAGAGAGTAGACTCATATGCTTACAGTTGTGCACGCACACACACACACACACACACACCACAACACACACATGTGCACACATACATACACACACAGACTCTTACACACATACACACTTATACATGCACACTCACATATGCACACATACAGTCCAGCCAATTTATATACTCATAATATGCAGAAAGGAGTAAGTTCCTTGATTGAAAAATCTGCTATGTGAACAGCTAAAAAAAAAAATGTTCCACCACAAAGAGATATTTTTTGTCCCTACTAATACTGTTATGAATAACTTTTCAGACATTTTTCTTAAAATCGAGTTCGAAGATGTAAGATATAAAAAAGCAGTTTCTTTCTTAACTGCTGTTAGTTGATTGTAAGATGGTCTCACTCTTTGAATGTGCTAATTAGGAGAAACTTAACAACTAATTGTTTCAGCTTTGTCCTGACTCTTAGGAAGCTTAGATTCAAATCTCAACTCTACATTTGACAATTTTCAAAAATCAAAGGCATCTACTTTTTATATTTTAGCCTCCTTCCTAACCTTTATATTTAACTGGCCCTAATTTTTCATCTTTTTATGAAAAACATAGTAATAATAACATATCTCTATAAGCCTCTGAGTCATTTTTGGAACAGAGTTATTAACAAACAAACAATCTCTGCTCCAAGTTACTAGTTTAATTAGTATGCACGTCTTAAGGAAAAGGAGTGGTCCTACCCTTTTGTTCAGGTTCCTCTGAGAAGCATGTGACATTCTTTGATGAGGAAAAAGTCACCCAGGAAAAAGAGTATAAGGGAAAATAAAAACACTTACCTTTTTTGCAAACCAGATGATGCACGTGCATCCGAAAAGGAGGACCACAACGAAAGCTGTGCATCCTACAGGTAACCAGAGCTTCAGCTGGCAGCAAAGCTGTGATTCTGGGTTGAAGTGGGGGAGGGGATATGTTGATGAAAGACCAGGAAAAGCATTACTCAATGCTGTATAGATAGATAATACTTTCATAAAATGTAAAGAAGTTTTTTTTTTTTTTTAATCAAGGAAGGCTTTTCTTCCTCATAATGATGAAACCCAGTAGATGACAACCAGTATCACCTCTGCCTTACAGCAGGGACTCTGCCAACGGGAAAGAGTACATTTGTGTGCTTAAAAACGTGACTCATGGATTATGCCCTCTCACCTGCGGCTTTCACAAGACTGCGTAGAAAAGTACTAGGTGTGATACTGACATTCAATTGTCTCCTCTCATTCTCCAAGCCGCTTCCTACCTTAGGCGAGTAGACGTAACAGCCACTGAGTAGTGAAAGATTTTAAAAGACTGTGTGTTTGAAAGGCTGTGCCCTAATTCTAACTCAACAGTATATGTAATTCCCAATAAACCGCAGCTAATGTTAACAACACATCCTTCCATGCGTATTTCATCCTGGATGGCCTGCTGTCAACAACTTCTGAAGGAATCTCAATACAACACACAACACAACACAAACAAAGAAGATTTGTTTGTCTCCCTTGGTGAGAGCAGTCTTGGAGATGAGCAGACACTTTTAAGGCAAGATGATAAAAGCAACCAATGTCTTACCATAAATATGCAAATACCCTCCACTAAAGTTCTTTTCTTGAAAAGGAGGTGGGTCAAAAATCAACAAGCTGCAGAAGTAATAGCTGCCCTGGAAGCTGTCTGAGCTGTTTAGGAAAAAGGAGACAACATTGTTGGACAGCTGATATGGACAGAACATCAGATTCTTGATGGACACCACGTTTCCGCTTCCTTTGGTCTTGGTGAGATCACAGAGGACATCTCTCTCTCTGAACAACCGCATTTTTAACTGCTGGACAGCCTCCGGGTATTTGCAAGAAATCTGAACACCTCCATTGTGAAATGAAAACATTGTATGATGGGCTGAGCCATTGATTTCTCCTGGATCAAAAGAGAGAACAAAGCAAGAGTGGTGTGTTGTGAACACATTGCCTTAATCATTATATTTAAGTAGAAGCCACCCCTATTTATACTAAAATGAAATATTTCATAGTCAAACAAAACCAGGATGTGACAAGACAAATCTATGCACTAGAATACACCTCAACAGAAATGGGCTTTTCATGTGATAGACAAAATATAAAATGTTATGTATCAAGTAACATGTTTAGATAGTATGACTCAGATCGTCTCTACATGTTTACAGGTTCCATACTGGGGTCCAGATGGTAAACAGATAAATCCGTCTTGATTTGCCATAATTTATACTAGGAACAAAGTGCTCTCAGGGGAAAAGTGGGAGGGCTGGGTGGTGCGTTATAATATTCACTGGGGGGGTCAGAGAATGTCTTTGAAGAAGTGAGTTTTAAAACTGAAACCAAAGCATGAGTCTCTTTTAGCTGAACAATAAGACCTGCAGGAAGATATTATGGAAGACAAAAGCTTTAAAAGCTTACAATTTACTGGAGCTGAAATTAAATGATTATAGATAAATAGCATTACGTCCTCCAGCTGGAAAGGGAAGAAGCAGATCAGTTATGCTCAGACCCTAACGTCTTTCTCTCATGTGCCCCATTCACTAAGAACAGAATCGGCCCAATCATCAAGATGGGGTCCCAGGCTTTTGCTTGCTTTTTCAGTTTTTAAGATCACTGGAACCGTCGGATCACTAATTTTGTGAGCCACATGGAAATCACAGGAAAAGGCACTGAAATGGTTTTAACCTGGTTGAAGATTTCGAACTGCTGGCTTATAGGTTCAAGATCTTTGGTTTATTTTATTTTTTTAATGATGTGTCATTTTTAATAAAAAGAATTATGCTAGAGTTGTTTGGAAAAATTACCAGAGTGGTAGCTTTTTCTTAAGTTGGGAAAGCTCTTTTTTTCCCTTAAAAAAAGTCAAACAATATAAAATAATTAAAAAAAAAATAGTTATCTCTAGTAAAACAGAAAAAAATGTCCTGTACTTTTGATTTTGGCTTTTTAGTGGCATTATTTTGCATAGAAAACACATTATCTTGTGCTCTGATATTGTCATGATCATTTTTAATGGCTGTATACTGAGCCGTCAGCGTTCATCTTCCATGATTTAAAGTTAGCACTAGGGTGGTACCAGGACTATTCTCAGCACTTTGCTTTTATGTAAACACTATGGCGTTTGCCCAAATGCATCTTACCATATTACTCCCTTAAAGAAGAGCTCCGGTGTACTTTAAGATCAGCATAATTATGCTTGATGCCTTAACATTGTTTAAGCTTCATCAGAATCGCTTATGAATTCACTTATCTATTTACATATTTATTTTAGTGTTCCTAACCCTTAGTTTATTCCTCTCATATTTCTTGAAAGTATTTTCAAATTAGAGGTTTGGCTATAAAAAAATAAATGCAAGTGTTCTAGTTTCTGATTACATCAATCAATATACCTTATTCAACCATAAAACAACAGGAAATAGTAAACAAAATGTCTGAAAATCCAATGCAGCTTAAAGTAGCCAGGGCAGGAACAGGACTTTACCAGGTGATTTTGCTCCAAATCTCTCTCTCTCTCTTTCTCTCCCCCCCCCCATCTCCCTCCCTCCTCCCTCCCTCCCTCCCTCCCTCCCTCCCTCTCTCTCTCTCTCTCTCTCTCTCTCTCTCTCTCTCTCTCTCTCTCTCTCTCCCCCCTGTCTCCCTCCCTCCTCCCTCCCTCCCTCCCTCCCTCTCCTCCTCCTCCTCCTTCTTCCCTTCTCCCCCTCCTACTCCTCTTCCCCCTCCTCTTCTTCTTTTCTCCTGCTTCGTCTCTCAGAGTCAACAAGGGGAGGAAGTTTGGGTTCTTTATTTCTGTAAGCTGCTTTCCAAAGAATGCTGGAAGGATCCTTGGAATGAAGAGAAGCCTGAGTAAACGGACCCTCATGTTGGGTGTAGTCCAGAAAAGTCTCCGTCAGGGACTTTAGTCCAAGTCATTCTGAGCTGCCTTTACTCTGGACTGCAAAAGTAAAAATGCCAGCAGGGGCGGGAAAGATGTACAGTGGATTTTACAAATAGCGTTTAAAATTATCGTGACAATTATACTAAAAAGAAAAAAATGGAACACGGGGGAAAACGCAACAACAGAAATGTCAGAGCAGACAAGCAAACACCAGCTTCGTGTGCCTTGGAATTATCAGATGCCCCAAAATGAATCCACTGTGTTCATTATATACAGAGAAATAAAGACGTGCTTACAATACTATCATCAGGGTAAAAAAAAAAATTAAGTCAACTAATTAGACAAAGAAATAAAACTGCCCCCCCCAAATGCACTTATTAAAATCCAGTGAGTGGGTTTAAAAAGTATATGAGGCAAAGCTAGAAAGAGAACTGATTTTTTAAAAAAATTGATTAGCTAAAAACCAGGTTTAAAAAAAAATTATCCAGAATTCAGGCCCAGTGCAAAGAGTCAAGAATCATAACCAATCATAAATAATTTTTTTTAAATATACACCGCTAAACATACGACCATCTAGTATGTCTAAAATTGGAAGCACTGGCTACTTTCCAAACAAAGCAAGCACAGGACTTAGCAGTGACGTCTTCGTATCAGTTATACAGGGTACACATGAGGCGGCAGGATTAGAAGTCACATGTGTGACAAAAGAAGCGCCTGGCTGCCCAGAGCACATCAGAAAGATGGCGAATGAGCACACATTGTGATTTATGGCGTCACCACTGAGATCAGAGATGCAAGAAATACCTGAATGGATGCTACAAAAGCCACCCTTAATGCTCTTGCCTGAAGGGGAGAAGAGAGTTTGCATCAGGAAAGAACATAGAAAGCAGAAAGGTGTCTGTGTTAACGCTTTATCCTTGGCTTGCCGTAATTAGTAATTGTGGTGATTGGTAACTGTGGTGGTGAGGTTGCCCTTGTGCTGGTTATTCACTCTAAGTGTTCATTTTTTATTTATTCACGCCTCTGTATGGGCGTTTTGTCTTCCAGTGTAAACGTCTTCTGAAGCCTGAAGGAAAATATAGCTTGCTTTCACTTCTTTTCACAGAGGGAAAGGTGCAAGTTAAAAGAAAAGGGGATGAGATCGGAGCACATGCCCTGCAGCTGCGGTGGTGGCTTCAAGTGAAGGGGGCGGGGCGCTGCCTGAGGACTTTCGCCTGTGAGCGCCAAGTTGCACTTCTGCAATGGTGAAGCCTTTGTCTCTTGCTATCTGCTGCAGAAGATAAGATCAGCGGACAGAGGGCTTCTCAGTTCCTTAAGCACTGCTCGGAGAAAATTTCCCAGAGGCTTTAGAATGGCAGTAAGCAAACCACAAAGAGATTCTGGGTCAAAACTGTCTAGGGCCGCTGTATACACGGCACATAAAAAGTGTTCTTTGGCAGCAGTTTCCCCGTCTTTGCCTACGCTGTGACCCTCAAGCCAGCACAGGGTGAAAGGTACTCGTGGGACTGCTGTGCAGTACTGCTCAAGGAACTGAAGAACAAATTCTGGTTCTGTCCCATGCCTGGCATGTGGGTCTCTACCTAGAGTACCCCTGAGGACTTCTCCCTTTCCATCTGTAAAGTAAGTGAAAACAGTCTCTTTCGAGAGCTCTTTCCACAGAGATGGCTCAGTGGGCCGACTGCACAGGCACAGAGAATTGAGTTTGGGCACCAAAAGCCTGGCGTAGACCGTGCGCGTTGGTAACCGCGATGCTGCCGGATGGAAACAGGCAGAGCCCAGGGACTTACTGAACAAATACTAGGTAATACGATGGTCTTGGGTTCAGGGAGAGACCCTGCCTCAAAACCAAGGTTAAAGATGACTAAGAAAGTCGTCTGACATTGACTTCTGGCCTCCATATATGCACCCACACATGTGTATTTACACAGTTCTGTGCACATGCACACACGCACAGGCAGACACGCACACGTACACAGAGGTTCTTTCCAACAGTTACTTTCTGTAGGTTAAGAATCAGAACACATCTAGAAGAGATCACAGACAGTCAGGCGAGACACAGCTTCACTGTTAGGTGAGTTCCCTTCAAAGATCTTCTCTTTAAAAACAATATAAGGTCAATAAAAGATCACTACCTTTTAGAAATATGTGTTTAGTCTTATTTTTTTTACTCCTGCCATTAAGGTATAGTGTGTGCTATTGTCTAACTCTATTCACAAGGTCAAGGTTGTAAATTTCTTTTGTCTCTCAAATATAAACTTAAAATTTGTTTCTCATTTTGCTAAATTTTTATATTCAGTTTCCTAGACAAGGAAGAAAAAAAAAAAAAAACCCTTCTTGCTCCTTCTGATCAACAAAAGGTTTTTCACTTCCCTAAGCTCATCTTAAAGACTGTTCATGTTGTTAACAAATCTATCTCTTTCATAAACTTATAAGCTACAGGAAACCTACTTAGATCCACCTCTCATGGACCAAATGGACTCCATCCAGATAAGTATACCTGCCAGTCAATAGCCTATGTTTTCACTTGCTACCTATTCCAGAGGGTGGGATTCCTCTCCTGTGCTCTGGGATTGGGGCTCAACTCCCCCCACCAACCACCAAAATATAAGGGTTTCAAATGTATTTTCAAATGTACACCTAAGGAAAAATATTCTCCCAAACGTACTTAACCTTATTCTCTACCTATAATGTGGTGTGTGTGTGTGTGTGTGTGTGTGTGTGTGTGTGTTTCACTATCTGTCAAGTCCAGGTGCTCCAGAGAAGCAAGCCTCAGATGTTCCAACTTTCTCTTACAGACACAGACGCTTCTGCTAGAACTGTTCCTTCTGATCTATCCTCGGGTGGTTCCTCAGCCCCTGGACATCAAGAAAGCAGCGAACTTTGCTAAGACTGAACCAACACCTTCATACCCATGTTCCTAGGTTCCCCAGAGACAGGTCGTCCCAAAACCAGCAGTAAATAGCTAAAGACGACCCTATTCCTGCTCCACCATCATCCCTTACTATTTGTTTTCCTTTTTAAATTAAACCTAAAACAGGGGAGTGTTGGCATTTTGTTTAGGCTCTGACCCACAGTTACCTGGCAACAGCCAGGTATGCCTGACTCACTATGAAGGGAGCTGCTTGCTTCCTCCTCTCCCTCTCCCCCTCCCTTCCGCCTCCCTCCCTCTCTCTTTCTCTTTCCTTTCTTTTGCTCCTTCTCTCTCTCCATTCCCCTTCCCCCCTCTCTCTGCTCATGGCCTGCCTCTACTCCTCTCCTTTCTTTCTCTGCCTTTCTCTGTCTCTACTGCCTCAACTCCCCTCCCCATGGCCTGAATAAACTCTATTCTATACTATACACTCCTGTGACTAGTCCCTCAGCATGGGCCCACAGAGGCACCCTGCTCCCCCACACCTGACTGCACCTCCATCAAACATATTCCTTCTCTCCTTATATTTTTATAAGACACAACACCAAGGAGTCTCAAGGAGTGAAACAACCTTTCTTGCATGCAGAACGATATGGGACAGCTAGGAAGGGTTCAATTTTTCTTATGTGCAGAACCAGGGCTTTTAAAATCAACTGCAGCCTCCAGAGTGTCATCTCTCAGGCACTCATGAATATTCATGTCAATGATCATTCTTAGCTCAAACACGTCCTGGCTCACCTTTCATTATTGGATGTGGTAATGAGAAGGCTGACTCATGTTTCTACATCTCCTGTGTTTAAGTTTAAGCTTTCAGTCTGGAAAAAAAAAAAGTTTGGCAACTGTAAACCTGCAATTTGAATGTTTGCAACCACTGTAGTTAAATATTTAATTCAAAATTACTTTGTACCTACAGGACAGATGTGTGAAATATCAATCACAAAGTCTTTGTAGCCTTTGGCTGAATTTGGCACATGAATGCAAAAAGAGAGAACAGTGCACTATGACTGGGGAGGGCCATGTAAGTCTGAGATGTGAGTTCAAATCCCCAGAACCCATAAGCAAAGATGAATATGCCAGCCTCCATGTATAACCTCAGCACTGGGAGTGGGTGGAGAGAAAGTCTGGGAATTTATTGACAATCAATATACCCAAATACAACTAATCCAGCCAAATCAGTAAGCTTCAGGGTCAGTGAGAGATGCTGTCTCAAAGAAAGGTAAAGAACACTAGAGAAAGGCACCAGCCAGTTATCTCCAGCCTCAACATACATGCATACATGCACATGTGCACAGGTTCTAACATACCACATACACACACTGGGGGGGTGGGGAGAGAGAGAGAGAGAGAGAGAGAGAGAGAGAGAGAGAGAGAGATGTGTAGATATGAAACTCCTTGCCTGTAGATACCTACCAGGTTCAAAAGGTTTGTTAACCTAATTGATAGGTTTTTGGTTGGTTAGTTGGTTGGTTAGTTGGCTGGCTGGCTGGTTGGTTGGTTGGTTAGTTGGTTGGTTAGTTGGCTGGTTGGTTGGTTGGTTAGTTGGTTAGTTGGTTGGTTAGTTGGCTGGTTGGTTGGTTGGCTGGTTGGTTGGTTGGTTAGTTGGCTGGTTGGTTGGTTGGTTGGTTGGCTGGTTGGTTGGTTGGTTGGTTGGTTGGCTGGTTGGTTGGTTGGTTGGTTGGTTGGTTAGTTGGTTGGTTGGTTGGTTGGTTGGTTGGCTGGTTGGTTGGTTGGTTGGTTGGTTGGCTGGTTGGTTGGTTGGTTGGTTGGTTGGTTAGTTGGTTGGTTGGTTGGCTGGTTGGTTGGTTGGTTGGTTGGTTGGTTTTTACTTTTCATGATTACTAAGGAATAGTCAAGTTTAATTCTGACTCTTTAACTATCTTAAAGTATAGTTAGTTTAAGTTGTCCAGTGTGTGAACAGGGCATGGGCCCCCAGAACAATCATTCTGATAATCTACCCAAATGTTTATAAACACCACATAGTAGTGATTTTTTAACACAAGCACCAATGATACACATTTCAACACGTAAGCTAAAAGTACAAATAGTAATGTGCTCATTTATATCCTTGTGACTTAAATCTGAGTGTTAAGTGTAACACTGTCTTTGATAGCAACATACATTCACCCTATACCGAAACATGAAGATGATAGTTGCTCTAGAGAACAGGAGGTAGGCATATTTTCCTAATCACTCAGAGCACTATGTAGGGTATATTCTTCTCGCCAGGCTCCAAAGTGTCACCTGCCATTGATTTTTTTAATAATAGTTTTTAAACTTTTAGTGTATTTTATGATATAATACAACCAACAGACTACTTTCAAAAGTAAAATCAGGGCTTTTGTATTATGGGAGCTTTTAGATTTTCTTTTTCCACAGATAAGAGCATTTGTGTTTCTTATCTTAGGGACTATTAAAATCTCTGGCGCCAGTGGGATGACGCATCCCATAATCCCAACACTTAGGTGGCTGAAGCAGAAATAAGATCAAGCCCATCCTGGGCTACATAGTGAGTTCCAGCCCAGCCCTGACTACAGAGTGAGATGATATTTCAACAAACAGAAAAGAGAAGCTGAGCAGAGGAGAAGGAAGAGGAGGAGGAAAAAGAAGCAAACCTTTTGAGAAATGTCCCTCCCCAAAGGAAAAAAAAAAATCCATGAGAATTCAGAAGACTCTACTTACAAATTGATTCCTTTGATATCCAAAGTGTTTTATTTCTAAGTATCAGATAGTCCACCTAGGACATACCCACCTAGGACTCTGTAAACAGTTGTATTAGCTCTAGTTGAAAAAAAGCTTTAAAAAAACATATAGAGACCCCACACAGTGCACAGGATATAAAACAGAATAGCAATGTGATTTTATTCTTTTTAACTCAGACTTCTAACCACAAACCTCTACAAAGGCCTCAGAGTGAGAGATAAGATCTCCTGAGTTTGCAATTATTAATATTGCTTATTAAACATTTTCTTCAGTCAAACGATGATAAGCTTCATTTGGCTCAGTATAGCACGAGAGTATGAAGTGAAAGATTTATCAGAGCTAAAATGGTTGTATTAGATCTAGACTTGTTACATTTGGTCCTTTACTCATGAACTTTAGCATTGTTTTTAAAACGTGCTTTCTACCAGTCTTTCATTTTTCATAAAACTGCCATTTTCTTTAATGAATCCACTAGCTAAAACCTTTAGAATCCTGGCTAATAGACTCTTACCTGCATACTGTGCCTACACTCACATTATAATTCAACAGCATCACCAAACCTAATAAGAGTGAATGGGTTCCAATAGAATAGGTAAGCAAAATAAAGCCATGCTAAACCAAAAATATAAGGAAAACTGGAAACAACCCCCAAAACCAAAGCATTCTCTCTCTCTCTCTCTCTCTCTCTCTCTCTCTCTCTCTCTCTCTCTCTCTCTCTCTCTCTCTCTGTCTGTCTCTGTCTCTCTCTCCCCCTCCCTCCCTCTACCTCTCCTAACTCTCCCTCTCCTCCCTCTCCCTCTCTCTCATTTCCCTCTCACTGTACTCCCTCTCTCCCTCTCCTTCCTCTCTCCCTCTCTTCCTCCCTCCCCCCTCTCTCTCTCATTCACTCACACACACACACACACACACACACACACACAATGACAGCTACTTTTACTCTCCAAGGAAATCTGAAAAGGGAAAAAAAATAACCTTGCTTTCTAAGCATGTATAATAAGAATTCATTTTCTTCTAGTTAAAAGTTATTTTCTTTGTGAAAATGGAAAAACCCCAAAGGTGATATAAAACTTTGAATCAATATTCACAACATAATTAATTTGCAAATAAACTACTCTGTTAGTGATCTCACTGCCACTGGTTTGAAATTATCATAGGAAGGAAATCACATGAGATTAAGTGAAATCAGTTCCAGTCCACAGAGGGAGGGGAAATTGGTGTTGAGACTCATAAATACATACATTGCTTTCCACTTCCCGGTGGCCATGCACAGTGCTCTGGGCTCACACACATTTGTGGTGAACTCATTTACATTGATACTTATCTCCAGCTTAGCCCTCCAGGCCAGTTTCCCATCCCTCATAGCATCTCTCTCTGAATACAGTCAACACATCAAGTATAGCATGCCCAAGCTGAACTATTCACTCACTAAACCCTACACTGTATCTTTAGAGACCCCCAGTCCAGGCCCAGGACACGCAGAGCCTTTATCAACTCCTCTCCTCTCTGACTCTCCTCATCCAATCAATCACTCAGTGACTCTAGCTCATAGAAACCTCTAGAGTTTAGTCTTTCTTCTCTGCTCCCCTTGCCAATCCAGAAATTATTTGTGTCCTTTCCATCTGTAGAAGCATCTTCTTAGCTGCCCATCCGTACTCCAACACACACACACACACACACACACACACACACACACACACACACACACAGAGTCTGTCTCTTTCCTCCATCTGCCTCTAAAATTGAGTTTCTAAAGAACACTTTACTCCCCAGCTTGGAAATCTTCATTAGTCCCCTGTTGCTTACAAGGTAAAAAGCCTGTCTCCCTGGCATGACACCAAAGCCTCTGTGATCTCACAAACCATCTGGTCCAGCCATGCTGAAGTTGTGGACCAGTCCTTTCACAGTACTTCTGTTTCCACAAACTGCAAAGTTCAATCAGCCCTTTATCCCACTAGAAATACTTCTTCATTCTTTAAGAACTATTTTAACTAGCAAGTCCCTCCCCCCTTTAGCTGTTGCTGAGATACCCAAAGTCTCCTAACTCTCAACATCACTTTATTTAGCCAATATATTTCTAACATATATATTAGATCCTAATTATTCTGGTCTTGCTTGCTTGTTTAATCATGAAGTCTACAAGGATAAGAATCACATTGTTCCTGGAACCCAGAACACAGTAGGAACTCAATGATGCTTTTCAAACAACTGAAGATAAGGCCATGAAGGTTCAACTTGCCCTTAACATGGACCAAGAAAATAAGACAAATGAAGAAAGAGGTCCTATTTTCTGGAATCTGGGGGGGCATATATATTACAAAGCAATGCCAATGATTCAAACTGATTGATGCCCATCCAACGTTTTGAATCCCAATCATTTTCAGGAGTTTCCATTGCATTAACTGTGTACAGGGTACATTGTTAAATGTATTATAAAAATATATCATTTGCTTTCAAATGCTAGCTTTTAAGTCAAATGGTCATTTCTTAATCTTCGTTTCACAGCAGAGGAAACTATGGCTTGGATAGCTATATTCAACACCCTTTATCCACGCTAATAAAGTCAGCAGTAGATATTAGAGTCATAATTGAATCAATGTGACCTCAGAGTCCACTTCCTAAATGGGCCTCTCAGTCTGATATCCTAGTCCAAATCTTTCATTGTTCAGGCACTAGAGTATAGGATCTGAAGAGATTTGCTATGGGGGAAAAGCATTAGGTTAGAAATGGAAATTTCTTTTTTCCTTTAGGTATATGTATTAGTACTCAGTACTCACGCCAGTGGCATGCATGTGTGACCGAAAGGCAATTACATATCAGAAAGAAAAAAAAAAGGAAGATTGTTTCTCAAATATGCAATTACATGTATTTTACACCTTTAGTTATCTAGTTATTCACTCACCAACCATTGTGTATTAAAGCTGCCCTGTGTATTTAAACATGAAAACAAATCTGGTTTCTTGACACCAGGGTCTGAATTTCTCACGAGATTTGTCCAGTGATTTGTCTTCCTGTAAAAATGGATCTATGTGGATAAGAAGCTTCCCGTTGTAATGAAACTAGTGCAAACAGACATTTCTATGGGAATTGTGGTTGAGTCTTAGATGGTATGAACCGATTTTGAGTGTAGTGAATTGCTTGTGGTGCTTCTGTTGCATGAATGGATTATCTAAGGACAGCATAAACATTAGCTGTTGAAGTCTGACTTCTCAAATGTAAAAGCAGCCCCCTCAAAAAGATTTTGGATTACTTGTGGGAAGTACTTTAACTACAACAACATGACTCAGAAAGGGTTGATTCATCAGCACTCGTGGTCAAGTGCACACCAACACATCTATTGCTCTGATTAGTCATAACCTGTCTCTTCCCCACTTTTCCCTGAACAAAGCAGTCATAGCCTCGCAGTCCCATGCACGACGCTCCGAGATTGCCGGCCCCAGGATCCCACTCACTCCTTAAATTTCCACACCCATGTCTGTTTTAGACAACCTTACAGACCAAACCAGTGAAAACAAACCATGGCTTTACCAACAGCTTCAATTTATGTTTCATGAGCTGCACTACTTTTCAAAACATAATTTCAAACTTTTATAAAATTTCATTATTTTCTTCTTCCCAAAATGACTGAAAACTACCACTTAACAGACTTTGTTTATTAGAAGAATAACTCATTTATTTGAAGATTAGGAAACACAGTCACCACTTATGTAGAAAATATGAGTAGTTTTAAATTTATTAATGGAAAGCCCAGTAATTCACTCTCCATCTCAAACAGAAAGAACTTAGAAGAGGAAGGTAGCATAAGTGACAATATTCATTCAATTTATTACATATGCTGCTGTGAACATTTTCCATCAAGTAACAAATGCTATAGGTGGTGTTGTAAACAAAGCTAAGATGAAGAGTTTGTTTTTGTTTTTGTTTCTTTGCTTTTTTTTGTTTTGTTTTTCTTCTGTGTGCCTACAGGTTACTTGTAAGGTTCTAGTAACTTAAAAAAAAAAAAACTTTAAAAAAATTTTTTTAAAAAACTAATGATCTAAAAGCTGTAGTAAGTAAGCACAAAAATGAAAGGGATTTTTTTTTCACTCTGGTGAGAAAAGTTTCACAGGAGAGTAATAGAAATTTCTAGAAAGAGGGGGAGACAGAAAATGAAATTAAAAAAAAAAACACTAGAGGAAGAAAAAAAATACTGGAAGTAAGGAATAAGGTTTGAGTTCACAAACTGAGAAGGAGTATCTGGTCCCAGAAAAAAATCATAAAAATATGTGAGAAAGAGAGTCACATGAGCCTGAAATTCTTGAATTTCTATGTTAAAATGAGAGGCTCTCTAGATCACAAAATTCTACAAGTAGGGCATTTTGTTAATTGGTAGAGTGCTTGTCTGGCATACAGGCAGCCCTAGGTTCACTCTCTAGATACATAGACCAGTAGTGGCCCATACCTATAATCCCAGTACTTGGAAGGTATAGAAGGAGGATCTGAAGTTCAGAGTCAGTGTAGGTTACACAAGATCCTGTCTTTAAAAAAATGTTTTTCACTAAATACTAGCAGGACTTTTATTATGTTAAAAATAAGACTTAGACTAACATGAAGTGCTTTATCTGCAGTGCAGAAGGCCACAAGGCATAGATGAAAATCCCCAAGGAGAGCAGACTACAGACTAGAACTCCAAGTCACAGGAAAGGTATCCATGGTACTTGTAACTTTAGGCTATAAAGGTTTTTCCCCTAATGTTTGGGGTGGGGGAGAGGAAAAACATAGTCTCCCGTGCTGAGACTAATGGAAGGGCTCTGAGCACTGGTCAGAACAGAGGTCACAAGACAGGAGCAGCGTCGGTACTGATGCTGTCTCTGAAGTCCAGTTCCGTGATAGAAGGACAAAGAAAGGATTAGAGGGACAGGAAAGAAACACTCTCAGGAGGGAACACAGCAAGGATCTTACTTGACCTTCTGCCATTCCAGAATTTATTTCAACTAAACCCACATGTGGACTAGTGACGGAGTCAGTGGAAGAGTGAGGGAGAGAAGGTCACTTCAAGGTTCTTACACCCATGTAGCAAATAGGGGTAAGGAGTTACAGACAAGAACACAACGATGCTTATTTCTATAAAAAATGAGTAAACAGGACTGGAGGTGTCGCTCAGTTGTAGAACACTTGCTTAGTAGGCAGAAGGTCCGGGGATCAATTTCCATTGATGAATAAATTGAACTAATTATGCGCTTATGATCCCCTGAACACAACAACTTTATAGATTAAGAAGTGTCATCAGGGTTTGGAGAGATGACTTGGTTACTAAGAGCACTTGTTGCTCTTCTGGAGGATCTTAGTTCAAATCTCAGCACCCTCACGATGGTTCCTAACCATCTCTAACCCCAGTTCCAAAAGTCTGATACCCTCTTCTGGTCTCCATGGACACCAGGTATGAATGTGGTACACAGACATAAATATGGACGAAACATCCAATTGCATAAAATTAAAATAATCTTTTTAAAAATAAGTATACCAACATTTCATATTTACCAGAGAAAACAAATAATATTAAAAAGAAATGATGCTATCCCAACAAAACATAGAGAAAACCCAGGTGATTAAATAACACAGGAAAACAAAAGGTAAATCATACAACTCTTGGAGGCATAAAATCATGCTGAGAATGGCTTAATCTCATCTATCCAGAGAAAGGGTTAGCAATGCTGAGTTTTTCAGTGCAGCATAAATTCTAGAAATAGGTGCTCAAAAAAAGGAACCCAGAGGTCAGTTCATCTCCCTAGATCCCTGAGAGTGCTGTGGGGAGGATCTGGTACTAGAACACTGGAGGTCTGTTTCTTTGGAGATAGTGAGATTCTAGAACGACTGTTCAGTCGCTGTCAGAGACAGGGGGTCTGAGGTTTACCCTCCTGGCTTCCTAAGAGAATACCTCCTGAGACATGCATTTATTGGACATCACTGGCGGCCAATCAGAGACATGCATTTATTGGACATCACTGGCGGCCAATCAGAGACATGCATTTATTGGACATCACTGGCGGCCAATCAGAGACATGCATTTATTGGACATCACTAGCGGCCAATCATTGCCACTGGCTGCATTCTCTACATTGCTTCCAAAGTAGTCTTCCTAAATCCAGAATTCAACAGGTCACCCACACTACCTCCATTGCCCAGAAAAGAGCCCTTCTCTCATACCTTCTTTCTGCAGACTCTTCTGTAAGAAAGAGCCTTCTGCCATTCCAGAATCATTAAAACAATAAGATTTTGTTAAATTTCGTGCAGGGGTCCTCTCAACTTTCTTCATTCAGCAACTAAATACCATTGGTCAGAATCTCCCCCACCCCCTTGAGATTTGTATTGTTCACAAATCTTCAATGGAGCTGGGCACATTGGGCTTCTACCAATGGTTCTGCCACTAGGAAAGATCACTTAGCCTTTCTTGGTTTATGTGTCTTTCTCAGTACTGAGGGTGAGAATCCCTGTATCACTGTACCAAGAGAAAGCCAAGGGCTGGAAGCATCAAAAGTATCACAGCTACCCCTGAGTGCTCAGTTTCCTTGAGTTTGGCTCTGTGTTTATAGCTGTGAAATTTGGAGTTCCTGGGTGTGTGTAACCTGGGGCCATTTTGAATATGATGATCGTTAGTGTGTTTATTAATACTGTTTAGCTGCTTCCATTTTGGTACTTGTCACTGGAAAATGGCGTTCTACATAATACAGTTATGAGACGATGTAACATTGATTTTGCTCATTTAGGATCTCAGGTGACAATTCCAGAAGATTTTATTGATCAGCTTAGCTTGGCAACTTGTGACAACCCTATGTCTGGACCTATCCCTCTATAGAAATGGCACCGCTTTTTATACAAGTCTTTTGAGTACAGCACCATCACCATAACTACCCAAATGGGTTTGGGACACAGAAAACATTTGAGGCATTACAAGCCAACCATGCAATAACTTGTACAAATGTTCTTGGAAGGAACTCCAAACTCTTTAGCTGGCCCTGTGCGCTGAGAAGTCTGACCAATGGCTTCTTTCTCAACACCATCTGGCATCATCCCCAGCTTCCCTTCTTCTCTGTGCTCAGCCACATCAGCCCTGGCCCATCCCTCTGACCTTCCATAACAACTACAACTACAGATCCTTTGTATTGATTTCTCACAGAATTTCCTTTTTCTTTTTTACCTTGACATTGTTCTTCCCACCGATACCTTTTTGTCCTTCCAATTTCAACTCAAGTGCCATTTCCACAGAACAGTCTGTGCGGCTCCCGCTACACGCACACACCCCCTCCCTGTCTGACTTGGATTCTTGGTACTCTGTCTTGCCATCAATTCATAGGATTATTGGATTCAGGTCTCTTTCACTAGTACTCAGCAGAGTAGGCCTGCCTACTCTTGCCCACCATTGTTCATACAGTAGCCAGCCATCTCCTGCATGGCAAGTGTCCAGTGACGTGGGGATGGATGGATGGATGGATGGATGGATGAATGGATGGATGGACAGATGGACAGATTGATGGATGAGTGGATGAGTGAGTGGGCTTCCCTGCCATGACCCTTCTTGTTGCATATGTGCCGCTAAGCATTTCAGGGTGTGGGGGGAGGTGTAAAACAGTCATACATAGCTGAGAACACATCTGTGCCAGAGCTGTTCCTGGTACTCATTCCAGGTAAATCCAAGGAGAAATGACCCTCTTGGCATTTTCTTCATCCTCCTTAAGAACGTTTGAGCACCTTTGAAACAGCACACTATCAAATGTTGAATAAATTCAATTTTAGGTTTGACTTTTTTTTTTTTTTGATAGAAAAGTAATATCGCCATCTCTGTACCACTAGGGGGAAAATGCATTTCTAGGTAGGCTTAAGCCACTGAATCTTCTGCTTTTGCTTCTCCGTTAAAGACATTTCCACCACTTCATGTTTCACTTCTCTCACCCAATTTCATGAACAGTGTGTGAGAGTGTGTGATAAGAACTAGCCAAGGCCCATGTGTGATCATTCACACTGCACATGGCCCTTTACACTGCTCATGTACAGTCTGATAGATGTCACCCATGAAAAAGAATCAAAGATTCTAGAATGCTTAAGGTCTAGAGGGGCTGGCGGACGCTGTCAGTCATCCACTCCCCCTTTATAAACCTCAGGATGACCTGTATATCTATCATCCAAAAGCCTGATTGGATTGGCCAGGGTTGGTCTGGCTCTGTCTTGAAAAGTAAAACAATCAAAAAACAAAAACAAAACAACAACAGAAACCCAACAACCATGTGGCAGACAGTGCACCTAAGACACAGAACCATCCAGGTAAGATTAAAGTCAAAATTTCCCGCTTGGAAGTCCATCCACTTTATTCTCTACTGTAGAAGGATTTCCAGGGCGATCCAATTTCTACTCTGTTGACACAAATCATCTTGCCTTTCATCTTTCTCTAAAATCAGTGAGTTGCTCTCCTACTTTATCCACTGACAGGTAATTTAAAATTTTAATGGGCTGTTGAAATGTTCTTTTTCATGTAAAAACTCGGTATCAAAAGGAGCAACACCATCCGTGCTGACTGGGCATGATGCCCTGAGCCGTGAGCTGCGGTGCTTCTGAAACTGTCTGTGCTTTTAAAAATAAAATTAAAAGAAAAAAAAACACATTCCATTTGTACTTAATCTTTCTACTTTAGATTTTTCTTAATGTTCTCTTGAGGTACAACTCAATAAAAACTATGGAGAGGACGCTCACCTGTTAGAAGTCTGATTAGGAAGCAGAAGACAAAGACACACCAGAAGTAGGGTTTCATGTCGGCCAGCAGCAGCTGCAGTCTTCCCCTCCGGCACTCAGAAGTGGCAGTGGAGTCCTGTTCTCAATTGTTTTCTGTTTTCTGGAGAGGAAGTGGGTTTGTGGAGGTTGGTGCGGTGTCACATTTACCATCCACATCTACAAAGAGAGGCTAACACAGAGCCTCCTGCACGGAAAGTGCCCGATGCTGCATGAATGGATGCGTGATGAATGAATGAATGAATGAATGAATGAATGAATGAATGAATAGATGGTGTGTGAATGAATGGATGGATGCATGCATGAGTGAATGAATGGGTGGATGATGAATGGGTGGGTGGGTGGATGGATGGATGGATGGGTGGGTGGGTAGATGGATGGATGGATGGGTGGATGGATGGATGGATGGGTGGGTGGGTAGATGGATGGATGGATGGGTGGATGGATGGGTGGATGGATGGATGGATGGGTGGGTGGGTAGATGGATGGATGGATGGGTGGATGGATGGGTGGATGGATGGATGGATGGGTGGGTGGGTGGATGGATGGGTGGGTGGGTAGATGGATGGATGGATGGGTGGATGGGTGGGTGGGTGGGTGGGTGGATGTATGGATGGGTGGGTGGGTGGGTAGATGGATGGATGGATGGGTGGATGGATGGGTGGATGGATGGGTGGATGGGTGGGTGGATGGATGCTTGCATGCATGAGTGAATGTAGGAGTGAGTGAATGTATTTTATTTTCAAAGCTACTTATGTATCGTTTTGTGCTTCTGGGGACTTCATGGACCATTCACATCACTGCTGTGTGGGAAGCATTACTGTTTGTAAAGTGGATGCTTAATTCACAGATTTTTGTTGTTCATGAAGACAGAAAAGTAAAGTGGCCCTCATTCTCATTAGAAACACAATGCCTGTCATTTCCAGAAGCCATTCATTCAAATCTCTAGATCAATAGCCACTGGGGACTGCAAGATCCAACACAAATGATGAATAAGACATATTTTGGCACATTTGTCAGGGCTATTTGCTCCAGAGATGTAAGTCCTTTGAAATAGAACAGAAAATAAATGAAGTTTTTGAAGAAACTGACATTTTAAAACATCTGAAAGAAGATCATTCTGGGAATATGAGAAATAATATTTATATGTTGTTCGTTGGAGATTATGACTTTATAAATGATAGGGTCAGGTTTAAACCCCTGCTTTCTGAGTTACAGCCATCTGTAGAGTCTGTCCGCATGTATGGGTGTATACGAAGCTAGAAAGCTAAGATGCCTGACAAAAATCTCTGAAAAAAAAAGAGAGAGAAGACAGCAACAGCAACAATAATGCAAATAATCTATTTACAACCACCTAGGTTTTACGTGAAATATATCTTAATTAAATATATACATAAAGTGGGTAAGAGCACTTGCTGTCAAACATAAGAACTTGAGTTCAAATTCTTAACAACCAAGCAAAACCTAGATGTGGCTGTGCTAGCCTGTAACCACAGACCACCGCAGGAGCACCAGGAGGACTCCCAGAGCTCACTTGCCAGCAAGCCCAGGCAAAACGGTGAGCATCGGGTTCTATGAGAGACCCTGTCTCAAGCAGTGGCAGGTAGAATGATGAAAGAAGACGCCCAATATCCTCTTCTGGCCTCTGAATGCTTGCTCATAAATCACTCACAACACATACGTACTACACACCATAACACACACACACACACACACACACACACACACACACACAGGTCAGTGTAGAACAATGCATGTTTACTATGTATAAAACATAGCATACTATGAATATAGTTAATATTTTGTGTAAATTGTTCTTCATGGACTTTGTGTGTGTGTGTGTGTGTGTATTCATATTATTTTATGCATGTTAAGTTATTTATTACTACTAATCATTTTATTATTGGGGGAGGGGGTGACGCATTATTTTCTTCACAAATACGGAAAAATGAGGCACAGAAAAGTAAAGAGCCTAGGTCCAAGCCCTATCGTAAGTGTCTGAGCTGGCATTGAAGATTTTAACTCTCAAGCTCCCTCTCTTAACCAAGTAGGAAGAGCCATCCTAGCCAAGGCCTGTCACTCAGATGTAGCTGAAATCTTCTGGGATCGCTTCATTTTTAGCCTGTCCTCACGGCGGCAAGTGTAAGTAACTTATACTTGTTAGTGCGGGCCCTTTCCCCTTACTATGTACAGAGCACTCACTCCTCCCCCTTACTATGTACAGAGCGCTAGCTTCTCCCCCTTACTATATACAGAGCGCTAGTTTCTCCCCCTTACTATGTACAGAGCGCTAGTTCCTCCCCCTTACTATGTACAGAGCGCTAGCTTCTCCCCCTTACTATGTACAGAGCGCTAGCTCCTCCCCCTTACTATGTACAGAGCGCTAGCTCCTCCCCCTTACTATGTACAAAGCGCTAGCTCCCCAATCACAAGTACGGCGCTCTCATGAACACCAGCGTGCCCCAGTTCTGGAGCCCAGACCCAGTTCATGAGAAAGACAGGAGGCCAGACCCAGATGATGAGCATCTTCTTAGCCCCTGAGCTATGACCAACACATCTCCTCATTTAAGTCTTCCAACAACTCCACCAAGGAGATCTCCTCATCCTTCCTGGGTCATGGAAGAGAAACTGAGAGTTGGAGAGGCTGTGTCATTAATTCAGGGTCACATGGAGGTACAAAGACAGTACTGGTCAAACCCAGAACTCCAGGTTCCACACTCTATACTGCTACCAAGCACACTGATGCTGGCCTGTGTTGATCTGCCCAGTAATTTTTTTTCTTTTTTTTTACTGAGAAATGTCCTAAATTATCTCTGTTCTTAGCTTGTTCTTAGTTGAGCTGTTAGAATTCTTTACCTGTGGAGGTGGCATGGCTGGGTGACACATTATTCTCCTGCCACTAACTTCCCTGAGAAGGATCACTCTGACTGAGGCCACTCAACAGGGTGAAAGCCGCCCTCTCTGTATTCAGAGAGGAACAGAACGGTAAGTTTTTGGTGAGTTCGAGGAAGACTTAACTATTTCTGGGAAACGGAACTAAAAGGGCATGAGTCATAAGTCTTCCTAATCAATAACTTCAGATTTACAGAATCCAGAATTTCCCAGTGGCTGCAGATAACAGCAGCCCACGCACTGCAGGAATGTGGCATCCAACTGTATAACTACCCTGCTCCCCCTTACCCCCAGAAATCCCTACATAACTTACATGCCAGCTTGTCCTTGTTTACAACAGCCTCCTCCTCTCTATCTTATTTAGCTTGATAACTTTCCAAATAAATCATCCTTTTTGAACCAATAGCCTATCCTTGAGTCGCTGGCTTTTTCCATTCTCAAGCAATGACCTTGGGTTCACAGTCACATTATACTTCAACCTTCTAAGCTCACGGAGGGTTTGCTTAGTCCCAAGAGGAAGTTTCGAATTCCTGTAATGCAAAAACAGCTTTCCTAATGAAATCTAAGTGTAGTGTTTCTCAAGGGGAGGACAGTTGGACTAGTTACAGTAGAGCTCCACTTTAGTTCAAGTGAATGTGTATGTCTTTACTTGATATGAATCTCATTGCTTCTAAACCACCATGGCCCTCAATATGTAGAAAGGACATTTGTTACCATGCAGGGGAGCATAAATGTTTATGGCCAACATCCCTGATTACCTAAATCTCTGTAAAGAATATAAGTGTTTGTGGTTTTAAATATCTGGAATCACTTTACTTGTGCCTGAAAAACAAGTTGAGAAAAAAAAAATAAAAAGAAAAGAAAAAAAAAATTCCATTCACCCCCTGCCCCCAGGAAGTACTTTTTATTTGTTCGTTTCTTTCTTTTTTAATTCCATGACTTAAGAAGGTTTTGATTTGTGTGTGCAGATACCGGAGGAGCTGAGGTGGGGAATGGAAAGTTTGTTACATTTAAAGTAACAACAGTTCCTGCCGTCTGGGCTGCTGAGTGCCGGGTGCCAGTCAGCTGGCTTTGTTCAAGTGCTGCAGATAGCCTCGGTTTGCCTTGCTTAAAGCTGTCAGAAAGCAACGGTTGGGTGAGCAGAGGAGCTCAGACATCAGGACCTTGAGAACAACCTGGAAGTTAAAGAAAGCATCCCAAAAGCAAGCACCTACCAGCCCCTTGATCTGCATTTGCCTTTGAAGTGGGCCGACTTGGAAAGAGCTCTGTCCTTACTAATCAAACTGGTGTCTCCTCCCACACGTTCTCTGGGGAGTATAGCTCAGCTATCAGGACACTCAGCCAGCCCTCTGCTTTCTCCCAGTGATTCAAAGTGAGCCTCAATGCTGTCCTTCCCGGTTATGTCCCAAGCATTTTTCTTCCTCTCCACTGCATTATTAGCATTCATCCTCTCTCTTCGACTCCTGGACACTCCTTCTTCCCACTTCAAAGTCTTCAGCTGACATAAATGCACGCAGGGTTCATGTAGACGTTCTCTGCCTCTGCCGCACACTCTCCCCGGTTTCCCGGGGCTGTTAGGTTAGGTTTAAATGCCCCTCCCCCCAAGACCCTGAACAAAGGCAACTCTCGCTCTTATTCCTCATCTCTCAAAGCATTTGCCCTTTCCCCTTCCTGAGCCAAATGCTTGGAAGGATGGGGCTTCTCCATAACCCCCAGCAGGCACTTCCACCTGCTTCCTGGAGCCCCTTTCTTGTCCCTATTCTCCCTACCCTCCCTCTTCATTTCCTATTATTCTTGTCTCTCAATCCAGGTCAATTGCTTTTGTCTCTTCCCATTCCTTGAAACTGCTTTTCCCAAGCTCACCCACGAGTCTGCAGTGAATTACGTGGCCCCCAGCATCCTCGATCTCTCTGAATCTTTTGTCGCTGTGCTTTATCCCCGTGGTGCCTTAACTTTGCACAATCCATTCCCATAACACTTGTGTTAGGCTGCTTTGCATGTCTCTTGTGAGATCCATTCTGTATTCAGTTGCAAGTCTGGTTCTCAGAAGGAAGCTTTGATCCTCACTGACTACACACTTCAGCGATGGTAGAAGAGGACTGCTTGCTTTCCTCCATCTCTCCTTCTTTTCTCCGATGTCTATTTGTCTAATTCCTTTTTCTCCTTGATTGTTGATATCAGTTGTCTGCAGAAGCCCGGCGTCAGCCCTCTGCTCTCCATACTTGGCATATTCCTATTGTAATCAAGTGGTGAGACCACTAACTAAGACATGAAATGGCCTTTATATTTCATGCATAAAGGACTGCTTTTCTTTATGTTCTTGGGCTGATTTGGAAGACTGTACTAAGTGTTCTGAAACCTAGCAATACAGTTTGAGTAAGTGCATCATCATTTCCCCAAAGACTCCAACTGAACCCAAAAATTCATACACATCCAAGTAGATAAGACAATAACAGGGACCCAGAATAAAAGCAAATGGAGTGAGAGATTCCCAACAAAATGCTGTCAACAGTCCCAGTTGCACACACCCCAGGAAAAATCATGGCAATGGCTTCTGATTTCTCAACCCTTGTAAGAAAATATCAAAAAACAAAAACACACACACACACAAAAAAAAAAAAAAAAAAAAAAAAAAAAAAAACAAAGCAGTGCTAGCCTTCATAACGAATGGCAAACAAAATATACCTAAATATCTGGTTCATCTTATGGAATACTTTTTTCTTTCACACACATTCTGGTGCTGGTAGTGCTGGTGGCTTTTGCTCTAGCGGGCTGTTTGCTTTTCATAGCCCAAGCTGGCCTCACACTCTTGGTCTTCCTGCCTCCACTCTCTGATGGGCGAGATTACAGGAGCGCATCACTGCACCCGGCTTGGCCTGTTCGTTTTAGGCATGTGCTTTGAAGCATAGACGTTTTGGCACTGTATACACACATATGGGTTTGAATCACGTCCAGAGAGTGGCACTCTAGACTCTGCCCCATCATTTACCAGCTCTATGATCTTGGCGGAAAAGTCTAACTTCTCTGCTCAGGAATGATTTTATCTGTGACCCCCGAGGACTCTTGTAAGGAGGAAAGAATGACGCGTATGAAAATTCTCCAAACTTATTAAGTTATACGAGTTGTGATTATTTAAATATTTCACCGGTTTTAATGATTATTTTATATTTTAAATAATCTTACTATGATTCAATTTTTTTTCATTTTGACAGGATTGAGACTAGTAACCGCTTGCAGGAAACCATGACAACCTTCTTAGGGTAGCTGTTCCAAGGGAGGCTTTAATAACCTCCCCTTAATAACTGACAAATTTCAAGGATACAAGAGTAATATCTTCAAACGTATGAGTTTCATTTCATTAAAAATAAAAATAACCCTGCCCTCTAGCTGGGGAGATGCAAACCTGGAAAGTGAGTTCAGATATCTGAAATCCATGTAAAGCCAGGTGTGTTAGCGCACATCTGCACCCCCAGTACTTCTACAGAAAGATGGAAGAATTTCCTGAACTCGCATGTCAGTTAACCTGGGTTAGATAGTGATGAACAACAAGGAGACCCTGTCTCAAACAAGGTAAAATGTGTAGACCGAAATCCAAAATCATCCTTCAACCTCAACATGCAAATACACACACAGGCACACACGAAAGCACATAAAAGGAGAAGCTCTAAAATCTGCACAACTTAAATGCCCTCCACCCAAGGCACTTGTGTAGGCTAGAATTAGACATTAGGTTGAATATGCATTAGACTTTTTAGACTGTGCTTTGTATGAATGGATGACATCTCCTGGCATAAACTGAAAGTGTGCTTTCTATGTTTAAAGGAAAAAAAAATAGCTATTCGTCTTTCAAGGCCACCAGGAAAAAAAAAAAAAAAAAAAAAATCACATCCAGTAGAATCCAGCACACAGAGTTCAAGCCAAAAATTACCTGGAATGGTTAAGAAACCTCTTAGGATACATACAGTGAGCAGAAAAGGCAAGTGATATGCATGTCATATATTTAATCTTAATATTAAATATGAAATATATAAAGTTGTAGCCAGGAATATGGCTCAGTGGGTAAAAGAATTTGATGCACCAACTTGAGTTCCTGAATTTCCAGTATTCACATAGAAAAAACTAGGCTCATTTCCCCGATGTAGGGGAAGGCCAGGGTGTTCAGATGGGAGTGAGTGGGTGGGAGGGGAAGCAATCCTCATAGAAGCAGGGGGATGGAGGGTGGGAGAGGGGGAACCCGGAAAGGGGATAACATTTGAAATGTAAATACATAAACTATGAAAAAGCTAGGCAAAGCCCAAAATAAAGTGATAAAGCATCTTGCTGCCAATTCTGGTCACCTGAGATTGATCCTAGGACCCACAAGGTAGGAGAGAATCTACTCCCATCAACTGTCTTAACACACACACACACACACACACACACACACTATGGCAGGCAGGTACATGCATGTGCACACACACACACATGATGGGGAGGGAGGAAAGGGGGAGGAAGAAGATAGAGGGAACTTTTCCAAATCAAACAAGATAGTTTGATTTTAAAAAGAGAGAAGAGTATTTTCACTTACATCTGAGATGAGTTCTTAGGTGAACACTGACACAGAGTTCAAAGTTCAAGGCCCGGGTAATGTGTGAAAACCCAGTCTGGAGCTGGCATCTCAGACCTGAAATTGACATCGTGTGTTTGAGGACAGACTGGGCTGCATGAGGAGCCCCAGGCCTGCCTGGGCTAGCTAGCAAGATCCTGTCTCAAAGCCTTATGACCACCTCACAGTGGTCTGCTACAGAATGAACCTAAGCCAGAGGCGATAACGGAAGCTCTCCTGAGTCATTTCATCATTCAGAGTGGAGAATGGGAAATGGGACTCTGTAATTAGCTCACATTGTTTGACTGTCAGAAGGTCCTCTTACCTCCTGTTCAAGAGGAAGTAAAAGGCTTCCTGGGAAGGGCTCTATCCAGACTCTGCTCTCAGGCTGCACTTCCCATTGCTTCCAGTAGTAGGAGCACAGCGGCTGTAACAGCAGCGTAAGCTCGCTGCTTCCCTTCGAAGCCTCAGCCCCCAAGGGAGGCTAAGCACAGGCTGTGTTCCTCCCATAGCTCAGTTTCGCCATGACCCTTGACTCTAGATGGGTGCGGTGCGAGAACTACTAATGTGTGAAAAGATAATGGAAAATCCATATATTCAACCCACAGGGAAAGCGAAAGACATAAACTGGCACGAGGGAGTCCTTCAATTACAGCACTCCTAGGTACTGTCACCCCAACAAAGCCGTGGAGAACACAGCAGAGCAAAAGCCCTGGGCTCGCATTTCTTTTTTTCTCCCCAGGAGAATTAAACACTGCCTAGCTGCTCCTGTTCCTATCACATTCTTTGGACTGTAGCTGATCGCTCTCCTGGATGGTGCTTCGGTGCTTCAGTACCGAAGAATGTAAAATGCATGAACTAATTTAAAAACTCAAAGGAAATTTAAACTAAATTGCTAAAGGCTTAATGACCTCAGCACCTAAGGCAGAATTCTATAGGTTGCAGAAGCCCCTCTGGTGGGGTTGTTTGCTTTCTGAAGTCCCAAGGCTTTAAGTTTCTGCTTGTTTACTGGGACGCCATCTTCTTAACCATCTTCAACTTAATTCCTGGCTCTCGTGCCTCCAACACCCAAGTGCAGGCTCCTATGGAGCTAAGCTATTTGGTTGTCACGCCCACCTGAACCTCCTTAAATCGGTGACAGTTCCTCAGTCTTTCTAATGAATGTGACACTTTTGGAAAGCCCTGATCTATTATTTTGCACACCGTCTCCCAAGTCTGGCTTGTCCCGTGTTTTCTCATGATGAGAATCAGGTTACAACTGCTGGACAGGGACTCACACACTGAACAGTCCTCCCTGAATTCTCTCATGATGCCGATGGCCTGCTGCTGGTGAGTTTTCCTACTACTTCATTGCACTCCTACAACAATAATAATAATAATAATTGTAAATATGCAAATGCCTTAGTCTTTGGTCCCATTGAGCAGTACTGGCTGATACCACATACAGGCAAAATAATTCAATTGACTTTGGAGAGCCTGCTCCTAACAGATACACGTGAGTTGAATTATTTCTTAGACACTGGATGGATTCCAATTTTAACTAACAGCAGCAGGGACTTATGGCGGACTCATTCCCTGCCACTCTAATTGCTTCGCGTGCGTTCACACCCTTAAACCTCCATAGAACCTGAGGAGGCAGCCGTCCCTATTGTTCCCGGAAAGTGCTCCGTAAAGCGGTTTAAAAAAATAAATAAATAAAATAAATTTAAAAAATGAACGAGGTTCCCCACTCAGTTCACACGGCAAACCGGAATGAGACAAGGAGAAAGGTCTAAATCCTGGACTTAAATGTTAGTTTCCAACAATGCACAATCAACAGCTCCTGCCGTAGTGGTGGCGCATGCCGAGTAATGTCCTTCCATGTACTGTTCTAAGCTTGAGACATCCATTGTCTCAATCAACCTTCCCTTCACAGCAGTTCTGTCTACAGAGAGGGAAACGGAGGCTCGGAAAGTAACAAGTAGCAAAGGCTTGAGTTCAAGGAAGCCCGCCCACACTCGTTCCCTTCTGCAGGCCTCTTGAAAGAAATCAGCGCCCGCGAGACAGCATGTCCTTAACCACAGTTCATTCAGCTGAGTTTTGCCCTAATTGCATAAAGCCGGAAGTTTTGCTGCAATCATGAATGTGATCTTTTAAAATATTTTTTATCTTACGTGTATGGGTGTTTGTCTACGTGTATGTATTTTGCACCACGTGTGCAGTACCCACGGAGGCCAAAAGGGGGCCCTCTGGAGCTGGGTTGTGAGCCACCATGTCTGTGCTAGGAACGGAACCCAGGGCTTCTGACAGAGCAGTAAATGCCCTCAACTTCTGAGCTACCTCCTATTATCTCTTGAATGTGATTCTTATTTCACCTAGTGGCCAGGAGGATTCCTAATAAAACACAACTTCATGTGAAAATGCTAAAACCGGATTCCTCTCGCAGACTGTTGCTTGGCTACTCGAGTCTGAGCAACGACGCTTAATTGTTGGCTAATTTTAAAAGAATGGCGCTTAAATGAGGGGACTCTATTTGTCAGCATCGTTTCAACCCATTATTGTTGTGAAAATTAATGTTAATAACCCCGGCATAACCTTTTTAGGTAAAAACAAAACAAAACAAACATATACACACACACAGTATCACATTAGCATGAAACACCAAGTGTTTAAGTTGCAGGTGTTGGAGGTCTGATCATGCCTACAGGGAAATTCTCAGTTTTCCAAGATGTCTGATGGAGAAGGTGGGGGTATCTGACCTATTTGTAGTTAGTGTGACTAATTCTTTGCACACCCATAGTATAAAAGGTGATGAATGCCTGTGGAGGAAGACAGGATCATTTGGCGTTCATCAAGTAGTTATTTAGTAAGCTAATCAATTGCATGACAGAATCTTCTTTAAGAAAAGTGTGTAGCTGGGCTCCACTTCCTAGGGTCGTATAACTCAAATGTGTTGCTCATCTAGGACATTCCAATAATTTTCCACAGACCCCCAAAATATAGAAAAATAAGTGTTTGTTTGTTCAGCTGGGTTGCTTTTTAAAAGTGGGCGTGTTTGAAATCTTGAGATTAGTTCTATACAGCAAAACATGCTTGTTTAAAGTGGGGTTGATGTTATCTTATTATGCACCTAAAAGAGAAAAGCACATTTCTAAGGGTTTCCTGATTTGAAATTTTCAGTTCCTTCTTATCTCTGAGCCTTCGGTGGTTACCAAATATGACCACAGGGGGGCACTGCTGAATCATACTTGCGGTCCTCAAGCCCACAGCTGTACAAATGCCGGTTTCCTTTCTGGGAAAGAGCTGAAGTGAGTGCTCAGGCGTTTATGCGGTGCATATGAGGTGCAGTACGAGGAATGGATTTTTTTTTCTTAATTAGTCACAGCCCCCAGAAGCAAGCGCGGTGAATTCCTGTATTCCCATCGGAAATCGTCTGATGAAAGAAAGCTACATCTTACCTACTTTCTTAAAATGTCTATGTCAGCCTAAAGGAGCCAACGACCTGCAAAGCTGCATGTTTCTCCCCCCACCCTGCCTCTCTCTCTCCCTCTCTCTCTTCCTCCCCCCGCCCCCGTTTCTGGAGAAAGTGCAGTCTACACAGAGATTTGAGAAGGAAGCGGAGAGGTTTTTGGAGGAAAAGGAAGCTGGCTGAGAGTGATAAACTCCTCCCATCCTGTTCCTGTGTCCTCTGACTGCTCACTTGCTATGCAGCCAAGCAGTCCGATCTGCGACAGATCTGTGCTGTGGAGAGCAGGAGTCACGGGTAACTTTAAATATGTCCCGCACAGTCCCGCACACACAGGGAAGAAACGGAACGAGATGTTATCAGTGGAGGAGATTCAAACATGACCACGGCTCCTTCTAGGTTCTGCCATGACCAGATGCAGACGGCCAAGATGTTGGCATGCACTTACTGCAGGTTTGGATTCTAAGACCAGGTGTGGAATTGGGGGATTCGAAGGGAGGTTAGAGGCCTGGAACAGTCAATAAGGCACCCGTGTCCTTCAGGCTGACTACAATACTGGGGTAGGAAACAGCCTCCCTACACTGACCGTAATCACCACCTCTACTCACATGTCACCATGTTTTGCTCTCAAAGCAATGCTTTAACGTGAGTATTTTACCATTCCCCAGACAGAGAAGCGACCCTATAGCTGTGATGGTTTGGCCCAGGGAGTGGCATCATTTGGAGGTGTGGCCTTGCTGGAGTGGGTGTGGCCTTGTTGGAGTAGGCATGGCCTTGTTGGAGTGGGTGTGGCCTTGTTGGAGTAGGTGTGTCACTGGTGGGCCCGGAGCTTTAAGACCGAGTCCTAGTTGCCTAGAAGTCAGTCTTCCACTAGCAGCCTTCCGATGAAGATGTAGAGAACTCTCAGCTACTGCACCATGTCTGCCTGGATGCTTCCGTTTTCCTACCTTGATGATAATGGATGGAACCTCTGAACCTATAAGCCAGCCCCAATTAAATGTTGTCCTTATAAGAGTTGCCTTGGTCACGGTGCCTGTTCACAGCAGTAAAACCCTAAAGACAACAGCCAAGCATGGTGATGTGTACACATAACTCCCACACTTATGAGCCAGAGCAGGAGATCCGGTTTTCCAGGCCAGCCAGAACTACATAAGACCCTTTTTATTAAAGCAATGTTTAAATGAATGTTTATAATAATGTTCTCAAAGCTCACCAGCCAGAAAATGACAGGGGCTAAGCCAGTGAACATCAAAGCCTCTGCTCTTGCTTCTATTGGATATCTTCAGTTCGTTGGGTATCTTACCACATACCGTTATCATTCCCAGTTTGAAGCTGCAGTAGCTGAAACACAGATAAAGAAAGTCGTTCTAGGTAACACAGTCAGAAACCGATGTGGTCAGATTCCCAACCAGCACTCCATCCTACAGCCCCTCAGTAGATATCCAGACTTCAATGGAGTTACTAATCCTTGGACCAGAGGCTGTATCTGCCCAGAGAGAAAGACGGGGTTTGCTTTCCCTGCAGTGATTTCAGGATTAGGTAACTCTTGATTAGAAGCTATTCTTTGCTGGGTTCATTGTTCTAGAGATTTGTACACATGTGGTATCGGTTTGTTCTCACAATTGTCCCAAGAGAAATGCTTGACGTCATGATTAGGTGGGGAACTTGTGCCAGAAAGGTTACGTCATCGGCCCAGAGACACACAATTAATAATTGTCAAAGCAGCGGGGAAAAAGTAACATCTGTTTAATGAGGGGAATTTCAGTTAAATGTTTTTTTGGATGAAAACAGTAAAATGTACAAATGTACATAAGAGCTACCTATGTAAATGATGACATTCCTATAAAGAAAAGAAGGGATCTGGGTGCTGTATAGAGCTCAGTGCCCCAGAACATGGAAGACAAAGAAGAATCAGGAGCTTGAGGCTTAACCTCAGCTGCACAGCTTTATTGAGACCACCTTCATGAGAGATCAATTATTATTATTATTATTATTATTATTATTAATTAATATTAATATAATTAATAATTAATAAGTGAATTATTTTAAAAGATGCAAAATTCCATGTGTTAATTATTTTATTATAAAGAAAAATGCGAGTGAGGTGTAGCTCTTTTCGAAGTGTTTGCCCAGCATTCAGGATCCCTGCTCATTTCTCTCCCACCAAATAAATCAGTAGTGATACATGTCTGCGATCCCAGCTCATGGAAGCAGAAGGGTCCCCTAGTCTACATAGCAAATTCAAGGCTAACCTGGACTACATGAGACTCTTCCTTAAAGAGGTAGGGTGGTAGAGAGATGGCCAGCAGTAAAGAGCACTGACTGATCTTCCAGATGGTCAAGGGTTAATTCCCAGCACCCACATGGCAACTTAACAACTGCTTTTAGCTCCAGTTCCAGAGGATCTGGTGCACCTTCTAGCCTTCGTGGGTACTGCATCCAGTTGGTGAACAGACATGCATGCAAGACGTCTATTTACAAGATGTCTATTATGAAAATATTAGTTTAT
The DNA here is from genome assembly GCF_963924665.1 of Micromys minutus. NCBI lineage: Eukaryota > Metazoa > Chordata > Mammalia > Rodentia > Muridae > Micromys > Micromys minutus. The sequence continues at coordinate 12,632,955 of NC_137954.1, read as the reverse complement.
TTTAAAAGAGTATAAGCTGCCCTTGAAGAGAACTTAGGTTACATTCCCAGTACCTACATAATGGCGTACAATATCCATAACTCCAGTTCCAAGGGGTCGATGCATAGATAGATAGATAGATAGATAGATAGATAGATAGATAGATAGATAGACAGACAGATAGATAATAGATAGACAGACAGACAGACAGACAGATAGATAGATAGATGATAGACTGATAGACAGATAGACAGATGGTAGATCTATAGAAGATAGATGATAGATAAACACTTATTATAAGTGCTCGACTTGTGCAAGCAATGGGACCTGAAAAGTGCCACATCGAGCCATTTGCATCCAAGGAGGATGAGGAAAGCTGATGGTTCTAACATAAGCCCAAAGGCTTGAGAAGCATTGAATAACTAATGATGTAAGTCACTCTCCAAGTCCAAGGTCCAACAGCCAAGAACATACAAGTGTCTGAGGGCAAAAGAAACCACCCTTCCTCCACCTTAGTTTTGGGAGTTCTACTGGACTAGATGATGCTTGCCACAGGAGGAAGCTAACCCATCAGATATCGCTCTCCCCTGGAAACACCCTCACAGACACACCATGAAATATTGTACCAGCCCTCTGGGTGTGTCTTCACTCACTCAGATGGACATATAAAACCAACGGTTGCACTTGAGTTCTCTTTTTAAAGTGGCAAAGATTACTGATCGTATTTGCCCTTCATACACCTTGACACATATGACCTTCATACCACCTACATCTTGCTGGTTGTCTCTTCCCCATTTTGTTGCTATTACAAGTCCCTAAGCCTTAATACCACCTTCCTCCTTTCTCTTGATAGTCACACTTTGCTTGAGAAAAGTCAACTGTGCCTAACCTAATTCATACTCAACTGTGAAAATCCATTTAAAAATTCCTTAATGGTTCCATCTTTTTATTTTTTATTTTATTAATAAATATCACTTGATCCAGTCTGAATAAACCTGAGCTCTATACATTTGGGCAAAAACATATGATGGCCACCAGGTACTACTGTCTATCACACAGAAGAGTTTTCCCACCCTAAAAACATTCTTTCTCTTCCCTGTCACCCTGGAAACCACTCATTTTTCCTTAACTCGTCTCCATACTTTTTTTCCTCTTTTGGAATGTCACAGTTATAATCACAAAGATACATGGTTTTGTTTTTAATTTTACTTAATAGTATTTGTTTAATACTTTTAATATTTCCCCATTTTCTTTTTGTTTTGATAGCATGGCATCTCATTTCTTTTTCTTCTTTATTCGAGTGGTACATGTAAATGCATCTGAGAATCTGATTGGCTGTGAGTAAGCATGCATGTAAAACTGGATGTGTATACATGTACATGTGTATGTAGAGACCTAAGATTGATATAGAAAAAGTTTCCTTCATCGGTTTTCAACCACCTTCTTTGAGTCAGGGTCTCTCCATCAAACCTAGAGCTGGCAGATAAGAGAGTCCCTGGCCAGCTGGCTTAGGGGATGTCCCATCTCTGTCTTCTGAGGCTGGAGCTGCTGGCAGACCACCACTCCCACCCAGCATTTAAACCAGTTATGGGGATCTAAACTCCCCTCATACCTACATGGCAACTGCTTAACCACTGGGCAATCCCTCCATGTTCTTTTTGTCTCTGTGTGTCTGGAACTACCATAGTTGTTATTGTCCATTCTCCCTACTAAAGGGCGTTCTTTTCTCTCTCTTAAGTTCTGCCTATTCTGAACAAAGCTGCTGTAAATATTGGTGTATGGGTTTTTTTTTTTTTTTTTTGGAGACGTGAAGTTTTGGCTCATGAGGCTGCATGTAATAAAGAGTATGACTGTCTGGCTTACATAATAAGACAATGTTGAGTTTTATAAAAAATTGATCTCACTCAATTCCAACAAGACAATGACCTTTTTTTTTTTTTTTTTTTTGAAATGCTGCTAGCAATGACTGTCATTCCCTGATGACTCAAATCCTTGCCAGTAGTAGGTGTTGAGGGTAATTTGTATCTTGAACATCCCAATAGCTGCTACTCAGGCTGGCCATCCACCTTTAGGTTCAGTTCTTCAACGGCACAGCACTGAGCAGCTTCCCAGATGTGCCCTGTTATCCGTGTTCCTCGGGGGTTTTACCAAACCGTCTATTTTCACGTTGTTGAGTTTTGAGAGTAGCGGCTGTTGTTATACTTTGGGAGTACTTCCTGCACATAATTTGGCGGCTTTTCTCCTACTCTCCTCCTGGGATCTCTTGCACCACATTTTTTCCCATCTTCATCAAATCCAGACTCTTATGTGCTCTCAGACCTTTACCGTTGTAGCTCAAAAGCCATCCCCACAACCAAGGCCGGCTGGGTTTTTCTCATACGTGGTCTTTGCCTGGCTCTGTGTGTGTCTCCATTCCTCATCTGCTTTGTTCACCCAGTTGCCTGTTATGTTGCCAGAGCATGCTGTCTTGATACTGTAACGATACAGTAAATATGTCTGAAGGACAAGAGCTGCCCCCCCTTTTTTTTTGAAATGTTGGGTTTGTTGTCTGGGGTTATATTTGTGCCTAATCAACTTTAAAATTGCTTCCCTTGGGTTCCTGCTCAGGACTCTTTGCACAGAGAGTGACTCTCTGTACCTGCCCGTCTGTGTCTGCCTTTCCAAGTTTGTCACTGTGGTATATCCTATTACCCCACATCTCTGGTGAATCTAAAAAGACCTATTTAATTTTTTGCACCCTGTGTTAAGAATCAAGCGACAGCTTCTAAGCTCTTAAAATGCTGCCTCCTAACAAGAAATTTATTTCCTTATGTTTAAAAAAAAATAATAATTATTAAACTGAGGAAATAACTGGAAATTTTCAATTACAGAAATGAAAAATGGAAAGAGATGTATTACTGAGAGATAACAGCAGGGGCACTTGCCTCTAGGGACGGGGTAGGTATCGATGGTCCTGACAGTGAAGCAGACTTCTGTGCAGAAAGATGCAAAGGAAACAAGATCAGGAAATACTCAGTAGCTCACTAACATGTCAGTATCTAGGGGAGAACTGCGTGTACTAACATGCATGAACACACATGCACATGTCTTTTTAAGATGCAAATAGCGACCAGCATCAAAAGCAAAGACTGAAGGGAACAGAATTATTTTTAAGTCAATTTCTACAAGAAAGGGGGGCTGGATAGGTGGCTTGGTGATCAAGAGAATGCATTGTTCACCACACTTTTTAAAGGGAGAGAAAAAACATGTCTCCCACTTTTATTATTATTATTATTATTATTATTATTACTATTATTATTATTATTATTGTACTGACAGGCTATGCCTCTAAAATCCCAGAGGCAAGTTGTTTTCATTTACATACATTTAGGCAAAGTAAAAAGAGTTTCAGCATGGCGAGGAACCAAATTTTCATCACCAATTATTTTCATCAATGCTTTCTTAATAATTTACTAGGGACAATAAAGGCATGTTTCAAATGTCCTCAGGAGTTAAATGAGAGTCAAAGGCCAGGTCTCAGAGAGAGGAACCAGGAGCTGAAATTGAGGAAGTTAGATCCCACAGGAAACAGAGAGCATTAGATTCCATCTCCAGCCCCGCCACCCGTGAGAAAAGTTCCCATTCAGTACCCTTCTTACTGGTGGAGATTGTGGTAACACTCCCCACCATTATATTATTTCATTTCAGCTTCATAATTTTGTTACCATTATGAATTATAATGTAAATGTGTGTTCTCTGATGGTCTTAGGCAACCCTGGTGAAGAACCACTGGTCTGGACTGGACAGTCCTTTCTAAAGGTCTCCACACTCCAGCGATCTGTGGGTGAATTAATCAAGCAACATATTGGATGACATCCACAGGCAGATGCTCTGTGCAAAAAAAATAGCAGTTTCCTTCATCAGAACCAAGAAGACTTTCCCAGAGACTGGCTTTGATTCTTGCCACCCCACTTGAATATTTCCTTTAGAGTCAACTGTTGGGTGAAGAAATCCTGAGGAAGGCAGTCCAGTGGGAGGAACAATAGACCAGAGCCAGGCAAACTGAGCAGCTGTGTAAGATGATTAACCTCTGTGGGTCTTTCCTTTAGCTAACAAAAGAAACAAGTGCTCTCTCTCTCTCTCTCTCTCTCTCTCTCTCTCTCTCTCTCTCTCTCTCTCTCACACACACACACACACACACACACACACCACACTCACTATCTCTCTTCTCCCTCCCTCTCCCACTGTGTGTGTATGTGTGTGTGTGTGTCCTCTCCTCTCCCTATCTCTAAAAAACAGCAAAACAGAATGTTATTTTGAGCAGCAGAAACCCTGCTGAGGTTCTGATGTTAAAATTCATACCACTCCAGCCCTCCAGAGTCTGCCAGCTTTGTTGTTGTTGTGACCAAGATAAGACACTTCAAATCTGGTAGTTCCGGTAGTGGAGCTGTGCGTCCAAGCCCAAAGATGTTTTCCACCAAGAGACCAAGAACTACTTCTGCCGTCAACTGTGAACTTGAGAAAACAGGAGCTTGTGTGTGTAAGCTTCTTAGCAGGGTGTGGACAGGCAGTGTAGACATGGGGACTTGAGGGATGTAAGGACACTATACTTTCAACTCTATTTTGCTATGAACCTAAAGCTAGCCTTAAAAGAGTTTATTAATAAACTCTGGATTAATTAACTAATTATTTTGATAGTGTTTGGCACACAGAACAAATTTTAAAATGTAGTATTTTAAAGCAAAACAAGTTCAAATCATGATGTTCTTTTCTGTCACCTTTTTATTGGCAGAACATTTTAAAGCCGTAGGTATTGCTGAGGTATATACTTTCCTTAAAGAACTTAGAGATTGCAAGAGCACACGCCATCCCGTAAAAACCCAGCGAAATGTTTAAGGGGTCTTCGAAACACAGGGTGATCAGACGGCTGGAATGACTCTTTAAGTCCTTTCAAGAGACTGAAACATGGACATATCTGAGCTGACATCCACAGGGACTGAAACTCCAGCAAGAACAGCAGCTGCTCCGATGTATTGGTTCCTTCTTGGTGCTCAACCAAACAGATCATCCAGCTTAACCCAACTCTGCCTATTTTGATCGCTTAAGGGCCCAAGCTTCCCACATCACAACGTCTCCGTTTTTTCAGGCGTGACCTGAAGACTGAATGTGACTCTAAGTCCTTCTAGCTGCCCCCTGGTTCTTTTCTACAACATTGTCCTACTTGATAACAAATCAGAGAATTGAAGAGGCAGATGTCAGGAAAAACTGGGGAAGGGAGGAGAAACGAGACTAGAAAGGATGAGTTCTAAGGTATGGCGAAGGGGAGGAGCCCGGAACACAAAGTTAACACAACTGGCTCAATCTTCCACAGGTGGTACCTCCCCCGGCCATAAATCAAGCCCACGGCTTGGAGAAACCTGAGGCCTGTAAAGTTGCAGAAAACAGCCGACACCCATTACATGCCCTGTAAAAAAAAGAGGGCAATCTGACCTATTACTCGCCCCGGAGTTTCAAAAAGCAGCTCATCCAGAAAAGCAATGGCTACGGCCAGTGGAGCCATATTTTTCCCCCCGCCCCCACCTTTGCTCTCCAGTACAAAACTAGGCCCAGACCCCACATAGGGGCTTCTCCTGTTCACAGTTCCTGTGCCTTGGGTCTAAAAAGGCCAGTAGAGCTCTGTTATGGCTGTTTTGAGATCAACCTCTCCTTACATTTTCTTCCCAACTTATTTCCGATCGTACCTGTCTTGAACATAATAAAGCCGACTTCTAAACCAAATGAATTAACCTTCATTATTAGCTTTTTACCTTATCAAGTGATACCATTAAAGAAATAAAAATTTAAAGACAAAAAGAATCCTAGTCTTCATGACCATGAAAAATTCATAGAAAAATTATATATGTGTGTGTGTGTGTGTGTGTGTGTGTCTGTGTGTGTATACATAAACTAGGGCATTTTAAGGGTAGTAAATTACATTGATTAAAGAAATTCCTAGCGTATATCAAATGTGCATATTAATGGGGTTCTCTAATGACATTTTCATACATGCATGCATACATACATACATACATACATACATACATACATACATACATATGTGATCATATTCACTCCCTGATACCCTCTTTGGTCCTCCAGCCATTCCCCCATCCCTTTCCTCTCCCCATCTAAGCATGCTTCTTAACTTTCATGTTTTTTTTTTTTTTTTTTTTTTAGTGTAAACCAATGAGTTTGCTTAAGGCTCCTTACAAGAGCATCAGCAAGGTACAGTTGTAGGAATGTGGCTGCACACTGCATTAAGAAAATGCCTCTCCCTCCCCCAGGAACCATTAACTGCCAGGAAATCCTCAGAGAGGGGCGGGGCCTCCTGAGCCCTGCCCCACCCCACAGTGGAAGTTGACAGTGCCTTGTCCTATGCTGGTATTGTGCTGGTAAAGAAAGCTTCTGAAAATTCCAGTAAAGCAGCTGATGTGTCCCAGAGACAGCATACAACAGCACTCTCCTCTTCTTCAGGCTCCCACATTCTTTCTGCCTTGTTTCCCAGGATGTTCTTTGAACCTTGGATGCTCTGATATAGATGTTCCATTTGGGAATGGGCACTCAACAGTTTCTTATTCTCATCTCTTTAGCCTGTCATGTGTCTCTGCAGAAACCACGCCCACTGCAAGAAAAAGTAGCTCTGATCAAAGCTGAAAGCAGTGCTAATCTCTAGGTGTAAACGAACCTATACAGAATGCAATTGAACAGGTAGAATCATGCGCATTCAGAAAAAGAGCAGCTACAGCTTCTCTCCATTGGGGCCTGGGAACTCACTGGCAAAGAGCTTTTATCCAGATTGACAGTATCGGCCATGAGGTCTTCCTGCAGCAGAGGCCTCAAATCCAAACAGATGGTGATTGGTTACTCTTGTAACAGTTACTGTTGCAGAATCCATGACTGTTGATGACAGTTCTTCTCCCAGAAACCTGAACAACACCTGCCACAGCTGTCCAGCAGGGGGCGCATCCAGCTCAAGTCCAGTTTATCAAGAAGGTGAATGGCCCAGATATTTTGTAGACTCAATCATTTTCTGTTTGCCACTCCTGAGAAATTTGTAGCCACCATGAGCATATAATTAAATAAAACAGGCTTACAAGCCAAACTTTTACTTATAAATCATAAAAATTCTTAAGACAGTTCTTTAATAGTCATATAATTTTATCATTTATTATTAAAGATAAAAGAAAAGTTGCACTAGCAAATGTGATGGGTTTTACACACTTAATTTTACACAGAGAATTAAATCTTGGCTAAGTAGTCAATATTGCAGAATATAAATTTTCGGATTTTATTTATTAAAAGCCACAGCCATGGAGTTTTTTGAACAGGTTTACAGACCAGGCATGGAGTTCCTCTGTGTAGAGCAGGCCTCAAATTCAACCAGAAAGGAATTATTTAATCCCGTAAGATTCATCCCACTATCCTGTCTTTGGAACATCTCCCTGGAAAGTTGATACTATAAACAGCAGCGTTCATAGTTGCATAAGAGTATCAACAACTCTCATCCAGCCGACCTGCAGAGTCCCTTCCCATCTAGCGGGGAGGAAGTGTCTGGCTCAGTCCAGATTTATTTCTCTGTATCTTGCAACCAAAAGGTGTGGTATCTTCAGCAATAGGGTCTTACCATTTCGTTCTGACGGGCAACAAGAGGAATATGGAAAGGTCCCTAAGGTCCCTCCTTCTGGGGTTCCCCTGAACAAGCATCTCATAAGGAGGAAACCTATACCTAGTACTGGGATTTTTAATTTAACCCGTGGCTTCTAGAAGCAATCTTATCCAGCCACGCAGGATATCTCCCTTCAAAAATCTTATTTTAAAACCTGTATTTTAAGTGACTTACAAAATAGTAAATTGATGCGTGGCTTTTTCCATAAACACCCTTTACTTTGGTTAATCTTCCTCTCTCTTCCACCCCATGTTCCCATCCCCCACTCTAGATCCGCCAGGATTTTTCATTACAGCTCCGATCTTGTTTCTGTTCTTTGTTTATTATTATTATTATTATTATTATTATTATTATTATTATTATTATTATTATTATTATTATAACTCTATTTAAATGGTTGGTCTCATCTTGATTTCTGACAGGTAGATCACTTACAACAAAGAAGTTTATCCGTTTCTTTTAATACAAGTTTTTAAGGTTTATCCTTAGAGTTTTCTAAATTATATTGGTATCTACTGTAATGTCTCTCTCTCTTTATCTCAAATACTATTAATTTGGGTCTTCCCTATGTTTCTTTTGATTAATTTGAATTATCATTTCTTACTTTACCTTTCTAAAGAATAAATCACTTGTTTCGTTGATTTTTATAGTCTTTTTCTCATTTCTAATTCCTTGAATTTTGCCCTAATGTAAGAAAGAATCTCTTCCCAGAGATGTGTCTGGTCTGATCTTGTTTTTTCCAATGTCCTAAGGTGTATCCTTCATCCTAATGCCATCAAGTCTTGGTTACTGTCCTCGCCTGATCACCTCACACAAAGTAGCCAACCAGCCCTGGTGTGGGATTCCTAATAAGAAAAAAACCTGAAGTTTAATAATAAAACCCCATCATTACATTTGCTGTTTACTTTTTATTCTCCGTAGTCATGGTTCAGTTACTTTCAAAGGATCCTGGTGGCAGACACTGATAATTGTCACTAAGGGAACTATTCTTTTGGTTCCCTTTTAGAAATAATAATTTAAAAAAATTAGCTAGATACTGAACTGTGAAACCCCAAACCTCATTCCTTAGTCACCTTTACAGATAGGAGAGGCTATATGATTAGATTCTGGCCAGCAAGAAGGAAGAGAGGAAGAAGGGGACAAGAATGTACAGGTAACTATACCCTTAAAAAGATAAGGCTACAATGTAGCAATGTAACAGAAGCCTGGGGCCTCCAACAGACTAAAGACTCACTGCAGTGAACAAGTTACAGGTAAAGCTGTTTGGGAACAAAAAGATACACTGTGTGTGTGATACACTGTGACCTACTGCAGCTTCCACAGCAAGGAAGATGTTTTTGTTGTTTATTTTATTTTTGGTTTTCTTTTAGAGAGAGAGGGGTTGCAAGGAAGGTAGGAGGATAATAATGGTTGGGGAGATGCGTGGGATTGGGGGCATGATGTGAATTCAGAGAAAAGTCAATAAAAAGTTTTGTTTTGTTTTTAAAAAGGCGAGTCTGGACACTAGCTGCCTCCCCCTTTCCAGTCCTGCTTGTCCCCAGGTAAAGCATACTGGGAGCCCAAGCCTCCATCTTAGACCACAAGATGGAAGCCGAGAGCTGACTGAGCAAGACAGAGCAAGAAAGAACTCAGGGCCTCACATTCCACATCCCCTGTGAGTGATTTCACTTGAATAATTTATCAGAAACAAATCTTCTTCTCATTGGCCTACTGATATTTATGCCTTTGTCACAGCATAAAATTTGTAACTTGTTATCACAATTTTTCTCTGAATTCTTAGGTTAAGGAAGGGATACTTGGAGACACTGTTTAAGACTATCTTTTCCCTGCAATAAACTGTAACTTCCTATTGTAGTCACAACTTTCAGTATTACAAAACAGGCAGAGAAGACTAAAACCAAAGCAACAATCTCAGGCAGTGTGCTATGCGGAACATTGCTTAAGTGTGACTTTATTTTCCTAGTTGGGTCTCTCTTCTCACGCATCCTTGAACACACTATAGTTGGGTCCCTTCTCCTCATCCTTCCGTCAAAATTACTTTTTCCAGAATCAAGAATGACGTCCCCTTACGGAAATCCAGAGACTAACCACCCTGCTTTCTGTCTGGTGCACGTGTCTGGTTTTTCTTCTTTGAAGGTCTTTGCTTTGCTTGCAGAGCCCCTCCCTCTCCTGCATTTGCTTCAGCCCTGCCAGCTCCTCTTGCAGATTTTACATCATCTCCCCTTGCAGCATGGAGCTCCCCACAGACCTCAGACATCTCTCCTAATTTTATATCCTTGGCGCCCCTCACCAGCCTTGTAGCTTTCGTTGTCACACAGACACTGAAATTCCACAATTGTATTTCCAGGCAGCTAGAACATGAACCTTTTGAAGATGGATCACTAACTGCTTTGCTCTTGAGGCATCTCATCTTGAAAATGGTTTGGAACAAATTGGCATAGCAAATATGCTACCTGCTGGATGAATGCATAAACAACTTGAAGCCACTTTGCTTAACGCGTCTTTTTAAGTGTCTAATATTTACTTGTAGCTTGAAAGTCCAGTGAGGGGACAGGAAAAGCCACACCCTCACTTAAAATGTGAGGGAGATATGGAGGAAACTTCAGCTCTGAATTTCAGGGCAGAGCCAGCCTGGCTCACTGTTCTGCCAGCAAAGTGGGGTGGGGGTGGAGGGCTTTGAGGGGTGACATCCTGACCTGGCTTTGAGAATTTATAGCTCTGCAAAATATGAAATAATATGCCAAAGTCAATAACAGGCATTATTCTTTAATGGGTGTTTCTTGTATTCAACTCTTCTTGCTTGGGAATTCTAGCACCCGACACAAACCCCTTCAGACTCATAAACAATGCTCAAGGACCAGCACAGTCAAAGAGAGTTGGGAGCTTGCCTTGCTGAGTAGTTTTAGCTGCTCACTGTACTCACTTGGATGCTCGGGAACTCTCAAAAAAGAATGCATGTTAAACTGAAAGCAATGTCAATGAAAGGTAGCCACAGATCTCGTGGAACCTTGCATTCAGCCCAAACTGATCAGAGGACCATGGTTCTCCCTCTGCAAGCCACCCCGAGAGCACAGTCAAGTTAAATCCCTTGGATGCTGATGCTCGCTGGGGTAGAGATGTATCTGTTTTTGTACATGTCACTGTGCATGGGTTGTTGTCTATGCCTGACAGTGCATGTCTGTGAAAATGCTCTATTTCAGACTTCCAAGGGGAAAGAAGTCCTGGTTATAACTTGGAAAATGTGTTGGCAGATAAAATACAGTATGTCAAAGAATATACTTCCCCTCCAGAAACCTACAGTGTTCAAAATTGTGTCTAAAGATTGTGTTTGACCTGTTAGTCTCTGGTATAATAAATGTCCCAAGGTTTACAGCTATACCAGCCCTTGTATTCTCTGTGGGTTCTTATTGCTTACTTTCTATGGTGTTTTCAGACCATAAAAACATTTTGACTTCTTGGTCGCACAAAGTTAGACTCCTGGTGAAGAGTTTGGTGATAGTTCCCCAGGACTTTGTCTGGCAAACCGTGACGGCTGGAGTTCCTTTGTCAGTAACTTTCTTTGGAAGAGGATCTAGCTCTAACTAATTAGATGAGGGAAGATCTGCTGAGGGCCCTCGGGAAGAACGTTCTTGCATCTCCCATCACCTAAACACTGGGACAGTCGGGTACGAGCCAACACAGGAAAACAGCAAAGAGTTGGTTCATGGGAAACAAAGCCAGAAGCATAACGGCCTTAGGCCCGCCCAGTGGTCACATACATGCATAAACACACCGCCCAGTGGTCACATACATGCATAAACACACCGCCCAGTGGTCACATACATGCATAAACACACCGCCCAGTGGTCACATACATGCATAAACACACGTGGTCTCATTTTATTGACCTTCACCTCTTAGACTCAAGCATTCCTGGGGCCTCCACTAGTTAAGTGGCTGGAATATAAGCTGCACGTGTGACGTCCAAATGACTTTACCATTAAGTGGATTGGAATGAGGCTGACAAGTCTCCAAACCTCCAGTCAGCAAACTGGAGCCCTCGGAGCCCTGCTGCTCAAAGCATTGTAACTGATTCAGAAAGTAAGAGATCCAAGCATGGGAAGAGGAGAGGACAAAAGATGCCATTAGATGACGATGTCCTCCCCTTTTCCACTTCACCCTGCCCCCCTTGGAATTCATTTAGAGGAATGCCTTGTGACTGGATCTAATGACACATGCCTGCGATTCCCACTCAGGAGGCTGAAACAGGATCAGGGGTTCCAGATCAGCATGAGTTATACAGACTGTTTCATACACACACACACACACACACACACACACACTCACACACACACACTCACACACTTACATGCACACACACACTCACACACACTCACACACACACACTCACACACACACACACACACTCACACACACACACTCATACACACTCACTCACACACACACTCACACACACACACACACTCACACACACACTCACACACACACTCACACACACACACACTCTCACACACACACACACTCACACACTTACATGCACACACACACACTCATACGCACTCACACACACACACTCACACACACACACACACTCACACACACACACTCATACACACTCACTCACACACACACTCTCACACACACACACACTCACACACTTACATGCACACACACACTCATACACACTCACTCACACACTCGTACACACACACAAAAGCAAACTGAATAAGTACTAACTAGTTTAGTTTCTATAAAACTATAGGGTTCAAAGTTGTGTAAGACTAATAGAGTCTAAAGTAGAATAATCTCATGTACAGTAGGAGTCTAATGTACATTATGAAAACTTCAGCTATAATATATGGGAGACTAGTTACTTCCTAAAATAGAGGTTGGGTGTGTATGCGTGTGTGTGTGTGTGTGTGTGTGTGTGTGTGTGGTACATATGCATGTTCACATGTATGTAGGTACAGACATGTGTGGATGTGCATGCATGTGTGTGTGTTTGTGAAGGTAGCCCAAGGTGAATGCCAGGAGTCTTTTTTTTTTTTTAATCATTCTTCACCTTATATATTGAAGCAGGGTCACTTACTAAACTTAGAGCTCACCATTTCAGATAGTCTGAGTAGACAGCTTGCTCCAGGGAACCCCTGCATCCCCCTCCTTTATGCTGAGATTAAAGGCAAGCCGCCATACCCACTTGGTTTTCACAAGGGTTCTGGGGATCTTAACTCTGGTGGTCCTCAGTCTTGCATGGAAAGTACCTAACTGAGCCATCTCTCTAACCTAAAAGAGCCTAGCATGTTAGAGTTCTCTAGAAAAGAAGCAGAGAAAAAAGATATGGGGCATCTAAAGAGAGAGAAATAGGATTGTGTAACCACAGAGGTTGGCAGAGTTGAAAGGTCAGCTGATAGCCAACCTAGCCCTGGGAGGGCCTCTGCATACCTCTAGTTTAGATTGACGTTAGCCTGAGAATGAGAAAATAAATGATATCATCATCAACTATCTGGGCATCATTTGGACCAGTGAACAGATAAAATTAGCCACCACGATCTTTCATCAATAGACTCTTGGATCTAAGCCAACAAAAGGCAGAGTCTCGCCCCACACAATCACCAATGTTTCTGTCCTTGACAACTGCTCAGGGCCCGGGTGCTGGTGGAGATGAAGGCACAGCAGAGGGGACAGGCCTCTTGCTAAACCTCTGTTCTCTGAGCTGGGGAAGAAGGCAAAGAGATACAGGAGAGCCAGCGATAGCAGCCTCCTTTACCTTGAAACTCAAACCATAGATCTTGACATTTACAAGTGAAATAGAGAAAAGTTAAAAGGTAACACACAGGCTCAGAGACTTTTATGTCAAGGGGGGGATTCTGCAAAGGGAGAGAGGCTCGTGAGAATGGCGCTACAGCTCTGTGGTTTTTCTAGAAAGCAGGGGCCACGGGGTTTGGCAATAATGAACGACTTCCATTCCCCTTGAGTCTTAACACTCACAAATGCACAAGATTCAGACAAGGAAAAGGCACAATAGAAACAAAGTAGAGGAAGAAACTCTCTTACCACTGGAATTTTACAAACCATAGAATTCATCTCTGGCAGTCTTAAAGGGCCCCACAATGAAGAGTAAACCTGTGTTTCGGGATCATTGGTGCTGACATCAAATACCCCATAAATGCTCAAAAATGAAAATAACAGGAAGAAAGAGAAAGAAAGAAAAAAAAAATATCTCTATAGAAGTTCCAAGTAGGGTAAAAAAGATCACCAAAAGAAATTTTGAAGCTAAGTCAGCACTTTGTAATGGGAAGCGAAAGAGAGACGAGGAGCTGAATATTTCAAAAATCAAGAGAAGCTACATAAGAAAGAAGGTACTGTTTGTACAGTTTTCTCTGGGATTTGTTTCATGATCAACAGAGTCTGTATCTGCAGTCCATTGCCTAGGCTGCATGAGTTTTCAGGCCGTCATATGGACCACAAAAGCATAGGAAAGCCAATGAGGGGCAAAAATAAGACTTGGCTATCGCTTGAGGTGTGAGCCTCCAGCTCATGCCAGCACTGAGTTAGAGATACCACAAGAGCTGCACACCTGACCAGCAATATCCTGTTTTGAAAAAACTAAAGAGAAGTCGGTTGATTGCCATCATGTTGGAGATCAAATCTGGTTACTGCCTTCAAGACTGAAAATCTTTTTATTCTAAATTAAGATCCTGGAAATCTTCCAAAGGGGATGTGCGCCCTCCCCGGCCCCATCCTACTGAAGAATGCAGCTTTTTGCCTTGTACCACACCGGGGAGAGAAATGACCAGCATCCTCTTCTCTGGTTTGTAGAGATGGCACCTTGTTTCCCAAACTTTTTTAGAGCTATGGCAAGTGATAGAAAAATTGGAAGCAAGAGCTAGAGCCCAGTGATGAAGGAAATGAATGATACCAAAGAGAAAAGGCCAGATACTTGCTTCTCTCTCCTTCCCTCTTTTCAAACACAAACTACAGAGAAGCTCAAATACAAGCTTTCTTTTCACTTTTCTAATGATAATGTTTCTTATTCCTTTTACTGAAGGAAGTTTCTCAGTCCCCACCGGTTTATCTTAACAGGTAGGAGGGATTCTCATTAGGAAAGACACACTGGAGAGCAGAAGTTAATAACTCCTGAGCAGGATAGCACAGGTCACATCTCTCTGGACAGGCTACATCCAGTGCATTCTGTGCCTCAAGCCAATGACAGTTCTGAAAAGGACAAAATGGGGTAACTGGTGTTTGTCAAGCAAAGCTAAGTGATGAGAGGGGATGGATGGGCTGCTCTAGGCAACAAAGAAAGGGTCACCTGGGCACTTAAAGGGTGAAGTCGAGATGATGGAAGAAAAAGGAATGACCTAAGACCCCGAGTATGTGAGTCCCCTCACACAGTGCGTGACTCCGGATCTCACGCATCATGGTATCGAGTTTTTGTACATGGGACAGAGACGGCCCTTCACACAGTGACTCCAGGTCTCATGTGTCATGGTATCGAGTGTTTTAGATATTTTATTATTGTTTCAAAATTATGTGTATGTATGTCTGTGTATGTGCATATGCCATTGGGGGCTGGAAGAGGGTGTTAGACCCCGTGTAGCTGCAGTTATGGGTGGTTGTGGGGCATTAGACCTGGGTTTCTGGGACCCGAACCCGGTTCTTCAATGACAACAGTACATGTTCTCAATCACTGAGCCATTCCTTCCGCCCAGTGAAGTGTTTTAGGTAATATGTCACCTCTATGAGTTATACTCTGGCTCCCCTCTCATCTTAAGGAACTCACTTCCTCTCCAAGGATGGAGACCTTAGACCACATCACTCAGGAATGATATGACAGAAGACAGCTGTATAGTCAGCTAAGTTGGGTGCCCTGGTCATGCCTATGACCTATATCCATGTCCTCAGTGACGCAGAACTTTAGGTTTACCTGTCTTCAAAGAAAACACCTGTTCATTCAGGTTGTTCTCGAAGAACCTTCATGTTCCCAGGATTTCCTGAATCCCAGTATTCAGATCTATCATTTTTGGTATCTGTGGGGTTTTCTAAAGTTTTCCTCAAGCCCCAGTGTTTCCACCATGGATCCCTCTTTAACTATATCCTGTCCAGGACTCCACAAGCGGTGGCAGTGCCGTGCCGCACCCCCTTAACAGACTCCAAAGCTTCTTCATGTGTTGAGTTCACAGAGCTACAAGACGCGCTCACTGGCTGCTCTAAAGTTTGCCAAGTTCAAATTCCAAACGGAACTACTCTCTTGGAAGTTCTTGAAACATGGGATAAAAAAAAAAAAGCAAAGTAAATTCCTCATCCTGGTTTTATTTCAAAGACCCAGAGCCAAGATACGCTCCGTTGCACACAGGAACCTACCTGTTCTTATCTAGAGCTTTACCCACGGCGCCCAAACATGGACGCACTTAGAGTACGGGGCACTCTTCTCAGGCGGGGTTCTGACACCATCGATCTCTTCCGTTGTTCCTACTTTAACAAATAACTCAGCTTAAAAATCACTGCTCGCTCCTTCCACGGTGCCTTCAAGAGACACGTTTTACAATCAGCATCCTATGCTGGTCTCTGAACAAACCCGCGCATCTTTTCCCTGCCACATTTCTCTTCACGGTTGTCTTAGAATGGCTCAGTGAGTCATTTCACAAGTCAAAAAAAAAAAAAAAAAAAAAAAAAGCCCGATTCCATTTTAAGTCGACGTGAGTAACTTTTTATCACTCCATGTTTGGAAAGTGCGTTGACTTTATAGATCATTTTCTGGTGCAGCGTCTCATTAGACCCTAACCACAACCCCGTCAAAAATCACATATTAGCCCTCTCGTTTTAAAGAGAAAGGAAGCAAGGCCTAAAGAGAAGGGACACACGGACAGAAATGGGAGAGCCAGGTCTGCCATTCCTTGCTTCCAGTGCTGGCCACAGCGCGTTCTCAAGCTGCACCATGAGCTTCCATCATTTCTCTCATCCTGCTTTTCAGTCTGAAAATGCACTGGGTTTGGGCTAAGGCCTGGGATTCTGTATTTCCCACCCGGTATTAGTGATGGCAGGGCCTCTAGTCCATAACACTGCGAGTAAACCCACAAAACGCTTTCTTTCTAGAGAAGAGAACGCCGAACTTCTCGTGTCTTCTAGACACTCCTGAGACAATACGTGTGTTCAAGCAAGCTGTCTGAACCTTGGCTGTCCCTCTGGCGCGCCGACTGTAATCAAGCCTGTATCTGGAATCACCAACAGCTGGGGTTTCAGCAGCTGTAGGTCCCCTACTCTCCCTCGCCCACTGTGTTTCTGGTTCCCTCACAGGCATGGTTGGACTCATGGGGTCACTGGGACATCTGGCCCTGCAGCTGGCTTGAGCTTCTGGGGGACATAATGATAATTCATTTGATGTGATCTAAGTCCTCAGATGACATTTTTGGTTTCTGAAAATAGAGGAGAGTTATGTTGACAAAGAGTCTTTGCAGCCTTCAGTATTTCTGTATTGACACCAATGAGAATGTGGGTTTTTGTTTTTTTTCCGTCTGTCCTTTTAAAAGTAACAGAATTGTTAAATATGTCTACAGAATAGGAAAGCTCTGGAATGTATCCAAAATAGGGATAACTTCCATTCTTACCGTGGACTACATGATTTGTCCAAAATTTTGAAAGAATTTCTTTAGAGAAAGTTTTGCCTTTCTTTCTGCTTTCTCTCTCTCACACACAAACACACTCACATGCTTGCATACACATACATACACACACACACACACACAGAGAGAGAGAGAGAGAGAGAGAGAGAGAGAGAGAGAGAGAATTATACTTTATTTCAAGTCTTCCACAATCAATTCCCACTGATTTCTGAGCTGTTCTGCCCTAACCAATCATTTCTAAGCACTAACTGCTGGAATGCTACCTAATTTTAAAGAGGCCCCACTGAGAACTCATAGCTCTCTTCAGACCCAAAAGGCACCGTCTCAATTCCACAGGACCCTCTTTGTCCCCATCCTTGCTGGCTGGCTTTTGATGAGCACACATATTCGCATCCATGTGGGTTTATGGGGTGATATTTTGATAATCACTTCATTTTCTCGTCCTACCATTTTCCCTTTCCATTTCTCTCCACCACTTCCCAGGGGTCTCACAACTCCCCTGCCCATCAGTACCTCAGAGGAAGAAAGCATCAGAGAAAGGGGTACAACTACCCCCATTAGTCTTTTTACCTTGTGCTTACCAAAGCCCTCAAGATTAGGGAAGCCCTTTGAAGGACCTGAAATGAGAGAGACTCCCTCTTCCTTTAAAAAGCTTCCCCTGGGGCCAGGAATAAAGAGAGATCAGTCAGGAACAGAAAGGACCTTCAGTCCCTAACAACGCTGCCTAGAAGGCCTGCAGGACCTCAGAGAACAGGAGCTGGGGAAAGGGCACACACGGGC
This sequence comes from Micromys minutus, assembly GCF_963924665.1. Taxonomy (NCBI): domain Eukaryota; kingdom Metazoa; phylum Chordata; class Mammalia; order Rodentia; family Muridae; genus Micromys; species Micromys minutus. The sequence goes on along the minus strand of NC_137954.1, from coordinate 12,614,889 downwards.
AAATAGGATCGGAGACTCTTCTCCCCAAATCCCCTACCCCGAGTCAAGTATGGTAGGAACCATCTTTGAAGGGTAAAGAAGACAGAAATATGCAAGTGGACAGGTGTGGGAAGAAATGACAGCCCTGACCCCAGTGTCTGAATATTGCACAAGACCCAGAAGTATGACACAGTCCTGGAGACCTGGGGAAACCCCGAAAGGACTGAGATTAAGGTTTCTTTCCACTAGCCCAGCAGAATAAAGCTTACAGTCAGAAATTAAAATCTGAAGTTGGGTACTAAGATGAAAACTATTGCTAAATATATGATCTGTCTCAGAACTAGACCTACTCCGGAGTGTTGGCATCATATATATAGAAACCAACAAATCCATGTGTAAAAAAAAAAAAATATTGCTAGGATTTGAAGTACCAAGGGAGCATTCTCATCAGGTGTTAAAACTCATGCCAAAATCAGCTCCAGTGCCAACACTGTCCTGTGCGGCTGACGGAACAATTCCACCTGGAATCTGCCTCACATTGTGTGGGAACTCAGTCCTAGTGGTGATTCTCAGAATAGTATTCTGTGCAAGCTACATGTCACTGGAGCACCTGAAACAGTGCATCACATTCAGTGGCCTCTTTCAATAATGTTGGTCGGCTGGCCGAATGACCAGCATAGTTACAGGAGCGCTGGGATGACCCTCCTCCTTCATTTTATTGTACTAATTTAGTTTGAATGCAGAAAGACAGAAAACTGTTAGGATCAGTAGAGCGAAATAAAAGTGGACCGGCTTGTTTACCTCGTATGACTCCAAAAAAAAAAAAAAAAAAAAAAAAAGAGAGAGAGAGAGAGAGAGAGAGAGAGAGAGAAAAGAAAAAGAAAAAGAAAAAAGAAAAAAAAGCTTGATCAAGTGTAATCCTTTCACCAGAGAGCTAACCCTGAAAGGCAGAAGGCTGCTGTGTGTGCTTTTACATAATACCTGTGAAGGCGTTAACAGTTTGGACGCCCCAGAATCTCTGTGAAATCCGGGATTGCTGTGTTTCAAAGGGAGACATCGGCCCTGGACAACTGTACTATAATTACACATGCTGGGGTTAAGTTAGCCAATTGGAAACAGACTTTCAGCAGTGCTGGGCCCTCATGATTTCTCACATTGCACTTCATGTTGCTAAAAGTAGTCTTCAACTTCTCCCTGTTGATAATTTGGAAGAGGAGGTACTGCAGTGAGAAGCGGCTAAATATTCATCACCTCCTGATGGCCGCTTGGGATGAATACAGAGAAGGCACCGCACCTGTTCAGAGCAAGCTCTCTGGACCCTCTGCTAAAACATGCTTCAAACAATAGTGTCCTCATCGCCGCTGGCCAGAAAACATCATTCCACATTTCCATTCACCGGTGGTCACTACTTCAAAATACTAAGTCACCACCCCCCCAACACAAATCTTGTTCTTTTGGTTTCTCTTAAATAAGTGCCGTTTGGAATTTGGGGTGTAAAGCAAGAATATAGGAAAGGTATATGATGTCATAGGCAGATTTGTGATGTTGGAATTTATCTGGACATCAGTCCTGATGCCTGGTGGGAATGCTTTCTTGCTGTTTCAAATTCTAGCTGCATTTGATTTTGTTGGTTACACATCAATAACTGTTCAGCTATTATTAAAGGCAAAGAATAAATAATTAGAGCAAAAGATCCCTGTTTTTATTACCTACTCAAAGACGAACTCGAAGGGCCGGGGTGACACTAACATGAAACTGAACTCGAAGGGCCGGGGTGACAGTAACAAACATGAAACTGCTGCCGCCGCTTTTCCAAGGAATCGAGGAGAAAAAGAAACTATGGGCCCCAGGTTTTCTAAGTGAGAAGCTGATAGATACATCACAGGGCGGATGAAAACACCTGGGGACACTTCCCCGGACTTAGCTCCCTTAGCACTAAGTGGCCTTGCCTGTGAAGCGCTTCTAGTCCTTGGAACATCCACAGAAAAGCAGCAGCCTTGGCTGGCGGTGGAAAGCCTGACCCTATTTCACAACCCCATTGCAAAGAGACTGTTTCCACACGTTTGTCTTGCCCAACCTGCTTACCCCATCACCTCCAGAATTACCTGCAGTGTGAAGCCACCCCCCCCACAATGGTTAGCTTTCTTATATTACAAGCGGATGCTGTAATAAAAGTTCTAACGAAAAGGCCTTACGACAATGAAATAGTTCAACTTTAAATCTTTAAAATAGGTCTGATGCATACTGAGAATTAAATGTTTCTAATTATTATCCCAGCATCCTTGAAGACTCTGGAGGTTTGTTTGTTTGTTTGTTTGTTTGTTTGTTTACTGAAATTAAAATTTGGTTACATCATTCTTCCCCTTCCTTGCCTCCTCCCTCTGACTCCTCTAGTCCTCCTCCCTCTGACTCCTCTTGTCCTCCTTCCCACTTACTTACTCCCTCTCAAATTCAGGACTTCTTTTTCTTTAACTGGTAAGCTTGTATACATGCATGTGTCCATGTGTGTGTGTGTGTGTGTATGTGTGTGTGTGTATGTGTACAAATATATAAATATAGCCTGTTGAGACCACCTAGTGTTAACGTGTATGTATATAATTTCATGGATGACCACTTGTTTTTGGATAACCAGTTAGGAGGCTCATCCCTGGGGAAAGGGGTTTCTCCTGCTCTTAACATTTGTTAGTTCTCGGTAACTCTTTGTCTAGGGGTTGGGACCTGTGAGATTAGATTTTTCCCTTCCACATTAGCATGCCTATTGTTTGGGTCTTATTTAGGCAGCCATATTGTTGGGGTAGCATGGGTACAGCTTGCCTATCATTTCTATGAAATAAGATGTCAGATAAGATTTCCTGGCTCTTACAGTCATTCTGCCTTTCCCCTACTTGATGGTTTCTGAGCCTCCAGTTGCCAGAGTTGTGCTATAGATTGGTGCTAGACACCCCACAACCAGTTCTTCTCTGTGCTTTGGTTAGCTGTGGTTTTCTGCCTGTAACGAAGACACGTTTCTTGGATGAGGAATGAAAGCTGCAGTTATCTATGGAATACAAAGATAAGCATTTAGAATGTGGTTTTAAAAGCATGGTGGTTTAGTAAAGTGGCAATATAAGGTTCTCCTTTAAGATCCATGATCTCAGCGGTCATGGAAACCTGGGTGGATATACAATACCAGGAATAATTCCACTGTTAACCGGGCCTTATGTTCATTTAGGCAACTGTTGATTACCTCTGAGTTACGGATGCCCAGGCATCCTACTCCTAGACAGCTTGCCGTGCTGATTGTTGTTATGAATCATAGACATCGGAGCTGGGCAGGACCTAGGTTGCTTCCCTTTCTTGGAGACTTTCATAGTACCTTATAGTTCTTTGAATGTTAGTCCTCAGAGAGAAGGCTTCAAATCAGACCCAACAGTCCTCTGAGTCCTGAGCACATTGTGTCTTCGTCCATAGCAACACCATTTTCCAAATGTACACAGAAGTTATTTTGAGCAGATACATCATGTCATGACCGTTCAGAATTATGAGTTAGTTACACACGGTATTTATCATGATTGTTCTAGAATTATAAATTACTCGCACAGCCTTCGTCCATGCTCTTCCAGACGTAGTGATGATCCCGCTGCCATTTCTCCGGAAGTCCTTTGGAGAGTTCAGCCTTTATGGGTTACCCACCCCCACTCTCTTATAGTGTCTTTATAAAACAAAATCATTAGGAGACATAAAAGTATCATAGGTAAACCTAAGCTTAACACTATGAACCAAGAAGCTAGCTCTCTGATCTCAGTCTGGGGAAGTCCTTCCTACTATCCTACCAGCAGCATGAAAAAATTCTGAGTGCAGTGGGACCGAAATTTCCTGGAGCTTTTCAGTTGATGTGCTACCAAAAATGAAGGCTGAGTTTCCTAATAGAAGCTGGTCACGGAGGGTCTTGGCACATGATTAAATCAACAGAATTAATCACATACCTTTCTTCTTTTGCTCCTCTGTTCTCCTAGACTAGTATATGAAGTCAGAAAGACTGTAAGGTTTACAATAGTTGTATCAGTACACCTCAAAGTGGTTATTAATATTAGTAAAACGTTTATATGACAGGGGAAAATATTTCAGCTTCCAACTGACTGCAGAATTAAGCTTCTTCCTATTCAAAATGGCTGCCGAAGTGTTGACTGGGCTCGTGGAAGTTCCAAAGAGGTGCTTCTCACAGGTTGCCATAGTTCGTTCATTGCTGGGGAATGAGTAATAGTGTATTTTTAGTGTAGTCTGTATCTCATTTTATATCACGAGTCTGGAGTCAGAGCACCGCACCTTGAGCTTGGCTTGGAATGCATCCAGTCCCACGGAATGGAATTGCAATGAATTGACCTTGCAAATGTTCACTTAGCTGATTTCTTGAGTATTTTTTGAGTCTCCGAAGAGTCTCTGAGACCTTGGGCAGCAAAGAGGTTAGCTTCGGGAGGCAAGCACACAATTTGCTGCAACATGACTCAGCGGCCAGTGTTGGTTCAAACTTTAGGAGTCAGCACAGAAGTCTCTACACTGTGAGAACCTGGAATGTTATAGAACAGGGCTGTCTCTTTAGGAAAGGAATACAAAACCTACATTTTCCACACATAAGTATGGAGTGGATATACGTTCCAGCCTTTTGACCTTTTCAAGACTGTCTGGCTCCGCAGCCTCCTCAGACGCTTCTCACCAATCTATAGGACCTATCTTTATAGAGGGTATCAGATGTACTTTGTGAAGAATTTCAATGTAGTCACATCTGATTAGTATCTAGCTTGCTTTGTTCCTCAAGGATATTTGGGTACATGAGGGGTTGAGTTAATTACCACAAGAATAGTTTTCATTGGATTGTGATATTTAAACATGTCTAATAAACAATGCAGGGTCAGACCCACAAAGTTTGAACCAGCACTGGCTACTCAGTCAAATTGCACCAAACTGCGGTGTTGCCCTGCCCCCCGCCCCTTCAGGCTCATGTCTCTGCTGCCTGTAAAGTTTGCAGACACCACCACCCCACCACCACCATTTCTCACTAACCGATCTCAGTTCTCCTCCTCCTCCTTATAAGACTCCATGCCTTGTTTCTTCTACATCTTTTCCAGTTCCAAACTTCTCATTAGGTTATGTACACAAATGACAAGATTCTGTGCGAACATATTTGTACAGCATATTCTTGTTAAGCACGAGGAGGACTTTCTGCAGTAGTGCTGTGTCAGGCAACACGAGGCTAGAGTAGAGATACAACTCACATAATTGGCCTTGTACACTGGGCCTCTTAATGCACTCTAACATAGTCAAAGGAAATGGCTAGTAAATGCCAGATGAGGAAAGATGGCAGAAATATGTAAATCTGACTAAATTCCCACCGACTCAACCATAGCCCAGAAAAACAGCCTGAAGTGTCTTTGATAGTCAGTAGATGTTTGAATAAGAAAATCATCAACTCATAAGACAGAGTTATCAAACACACAGATATGCACAACTGAATACATGCTGTTACTCTTGGTTTCTCTCCGAAGTCCTTTTGCATATTTGTGATGAGTGAGACAAACGAAGGTCACGTGTCTTCCCTTTTTAAGTACCTCTGCGTCTTTAATTCATTAAGTGGCAAAATGCCATTCTTCTGGCTCTGAGCACCTATTGTTTAAGCTGGCTCCATAAAAAAGCAGCCTGAATGGCTGCCTCTCAGCTAAACAACATGATTATTCATGCAACTACAGCTGCGTTCCAACGTTTGTTTTTGAGGTAGACATAATGTCTAGAAGGAAAGAAAACACCCATAATAAAATATAATTTTTCCTCATGCTTTTTGGCCTCAACACAAATACTGAACACACCATACGCCTCAGAAGACAGAAGACTTCAAGATGCCAGAGTGTGTTCTAAGGTTAACTCTATCCACGTTGTTCAATCCTTAGTGGGACCCCAGAGGATGGCCAGTGCTAAAAGTGGAAATCCTCCCACTAAAGAAAATAAAGATTTTTTTTGTTATAATTTTGGTATAAGGTCTCTGACTTCAGTGTTATATGGGCAGCCTAAGATTTTAAGCTGCAATATAAAAAAAAAAAAATCTGGAAAGAATATCCTGTGGAAATTTTACCAAAGATGAAGACAGTTCTTGGATGACTTTATGATACAAGATTTGACATGTGGAGCCTAAATGGCCACTCTGAGGGAAAAGGCTTTCAGCTAAGGTTTTTTTCTTGTCCCTTCAAACTCTTATGTTGAGTGATCTCATACAGGCAATAGCTCTTTTAAAAAAATTATGCTGACCAAATTTATGGGGAAATATTATGAAGCAAATCTGAGCAGTGTGTGGAGTCCTGTGTCACCACACTGGGATCCAACAGGTGAAAGAGAAAGACAGCTCCTAAGAAACGGCTGGTCATGGGACGCAGCTCCTCCTGACAGCCCTTTTGCTGGTGAAACCCTCTCACTTTGCTGAGAAGATCCATTTGCTGAGCTTTCACAGATGCAGAAACACAGACTCAGCAGTTTGCAAGGCCAACAGACGGTTTTACTCATGTCACTTACAAGAAGAATTGATAACCAAGTCAGAAATGAATTGTGTTCCTTTCCTCTCTCAACTAGCAAACCTCACGCAGGCCCATTCTGACTGTCCCAAACGTGTGGTCTCTAGTCTCTTTTTTTGTTGTTGTTGTTGTTGCGGGGCTTATACAGTCACTTCTTTCCAGAGAGCAAATATCTGAGGTTTGGGGTGACAAGGAGAAAAGAAAAAGTGTCTACAAAAATCAAATGACTTGCCTTTTATTTAACAGGAAAGGTTAATTTTTCTAGCAAGAAGAAACTTTAAATTCAGCCTGGGTTGAATGAAACTCCTATTTCAAAACTTGAAAACAATAATTACATTAATATTTGTGTGCCTCGTGAAATACATCAGAGATAGTACTATGACAAAATGAAACTGGGAACAGGTTGTGCAGGCAAAAATGCTATGGATGTAAAATGTAACTGTTTCCTAGGTTAATTAGCATCCTCAGACCTTGACTTTCTCAACTATAAGTCATACCATTCTAGCTCTGTCCACTCCTCTGCGAGTTTTCATATTTCAGTTAATTCATTTGACCACTGAATTTGAGCCATGTTCATGAAAATGCTTGGAAGGTACAAATGTGTCCTCCAAATTAGAGGTAGTACAAAAGTTCTATTGCAAAAGATGTCAACTGGCTTATACAGAGGGCAGCTAGCTAAGGATGGGGCTGAGACTCAGACTCTAAGTCCAGAGCTCCCTGTTAGCGGCCTAATTTCTCTTGCGAAGCAACTCTGACACCAAAATGGACATTTTAGAATGGATGCCCAGCTCCAGAAATAAGCTTAGCACCCAGGCCATAGTGCAGCTGAGAACAGCTTACCATCAAAGCGTAAAACACATTCAAATGGTCATCATCTAATCAAAACAATGTAATATTCTGCTCTGGACCCAACTTTGAGGAAAATTGTAGATAGATACAGTCATAGCTTGTCTTATGGAATGACACCTTCTTTCTCCCACCTGTTGACCAAATAAACAACACTGGGATGCAGATTGCAGATCAGACCTCTGATGTAAATACCCTGTCCCCACTTCAAGACTGCTTCTTTTCCTTGTCATACATCCATCCGATGCTGATCACAGCCTCATATCATTTTCTCCTAGAGAAGTTGAGTGAAAACCTACTCTGTGATGGTCTCTCTGTCACTGTGCGTGCTATCTGGGGAAAGCTAATGAGTATGCCAATGGAGATCCACAGCTGGCCAAAGGTCAGCAAATGACTGTGCTCTGCTCTGCTCTGCTCCAAACAGGACATCTAGACCACAACCCCAAACCCTCAAGGAACATCCTGAAGAAAATGGGTGGAGCCCAGGGTTGAGAAGGTGGGCTATGAAACAGTGTTTTCTGGGCATGACAGGTAACAGTCTGTGACCGCACTGCAGTTGTGGTTACCTGTACGCTACATGCACACACAATGTATCTTTCTCACTGGTGGGACAGGAGACAGGAACTTCATGAGACCTACAGAGGGGGACTATGGGTGATTACTGGGTACTAAGAGGCATCATTTCTTTAATGGGGTACCCACTGATAAGTTGCCTATGTTACTGTAAATAATCTATAACTCATGCTCATGCAAGCAACCAAACTTAAACACTGAGTTAAAAGTGAGGAGGAGCAGGAGGAGGAGGAGGAAGACAACAAAGTAGGGGGGAGTTTACTAAAAAGAGGGGTTTCCAAAGACCATACATAGGCTGGACCTAGCCCTTTCTCTGCACTTATGTAACTAACAGATGTGCACCTTGCTCTTCACATGAGTCCCCAAACAACTGGAGCAATAGCTGTCCCTGAAGCTGTTGCCCATCCGTGGAATGTGTTCTTCTAATCAGGCTGCCTTGCCTGGCTTCAGCAGGAAAGGATGTACCTAGCCCTGAAGAAACTTGATGCACTAGGGTGGGGTGATACCCATGGGGCTCCACCCTCTCAGAAGAAAAGGGGGGGATGGGGAAAGGAACCATGTGAGAGGGACCAGGACAGAGGCAGTGATGGGGATGTAAACTGAGTAAAAAGAAAGAGAAAAAGAAGAAAAAAAAGAGCAAAAGAAAGAACAAAAGGAAGGAAGAAAGGAAGGAAAGAAGTTACAGAAGGAATGTGGGGTTCCATCAGGAAAAAAATGCTGACAAGGTAGAGTGTTAAAATTACTTAGATTGATATATTAATGCATGAAATTGTTATAGAAAATATTAAAATACAAAAGAACATATGGAAAAGAAAATATTTCAGTAATACCAATTGCAAACCCATCAACAACATATAAATTACTAGATACTATAATTTATGTCTAGGGTTACATACATGATTGACCAAGGTATGATTTTTTCCAAAGCCTTGTGCACTTTGTTGGGTTCTCAACCCAACAGCATTGAAAGGTGATGGAAGGGAACTTTAAGAAGAAAGCAAGTTGGTCCCTAAAGGCCTCACTCTGCAGAAGGATTCAGAGCCCGTCTTTCAGGATGAGTTTGTTACCACAAGGGCAAACTGAGACCATACTAGGTATTTGGTTTCTTCCATAATGAGGGCTTTAGCACATTCTCCTTCCATAAAATGTCATCTATATAACACAACTTTATAACACAGTAGTGTTATAAAACAGCATGAGGCCCTTCCCACAGCTGCCTGAGCTTGAACACTTTAGACTCCAACACTGTGGCTGAGTAAATCACTTACAGAACTGAAACATTCAACATAGTTATTTCCGAGATATAGGGACCTAGGATCTCCCATCAAATGCATGACTGCTCTTTAATGCCACCTTCAGTGACCACAGAAAGAGGAGGGGAAGGGGCATGTGAGAAACAGACCTTTTGGTCAGCCATCTTTGGAGTTTAACTTTCACTCCTGTACAGCTCAACAATCATCACCTAGAATCTCTGCTTTTCCTCCCAAAGCACAATTCTCTGCGCTTCTTTTTTTTTTTCTCATTTTTTTAAAATAGAAATGTGCTGTGTTTATAACTGAAAACCCCTGTGACTTAACAAGGTCTCTCCAAATGCTAATAATAGCCAACTTACAGGGTACCTGAGAGACACCGGAGTCTGGCCAACTCCTTAAAGATACAGAGTTCAGAGGCATAAAAGGACATGTCCCCAGAAGTGATCACCGCCAAGTGAAATTTACCTCTTGTGACTTACCCAAAGAAACTTGAGTAAAGGAACTTATAGAAAGGAAAAACAGTGGATTCTGAGCCCCTCAGTGACTAACAGTAGCAAGAATTCCTTACTTTTGTTGAGGCTGGGGAAGGAAAAATCACGACCAGATTCAAAAGGCAAGAAAGAAAAAAAATCGGGTGGACCGGATCCACAGTCAGGGAAATGCACAGGTGCTACTGCAGATGCTGGGTCAGAGCAGGCAAGGAGGGAGGGGGGATTCCATCACTCTTGTCCTCTCTCTCTTCTGTCTCCTGCCAGGGCTTCCAGGATCTGTTGACAGAGGACAGGCAGCTGATGCAATCTGTTTAGATCACTCTTCCAGGAGCAGAACGGAACCTGGGAAGATCAGAGACACAAAGGAAGAATGGTGAAAAGAGAAAGGCAGCTCGACTGCCCAGGTTTAACATGCACCTTCCTTTCAACCAACGTGGGTCCTGTTTGCCTAACAGCTGTCTACTGAAAGGAATGAGGTGAAGGTTAAAGAAACAAAGAAAGGCAAGCCAAAGAATAGAACTGTTTCAGCCCTGATACCACACCCAACGCACTATAAAAGGCTCACTAAACAAACAAACAAACAAATAAAGCGTATTATAGCATTTAACTTATTCTATGGCTTAGTGATTGACCCATGCCACACTCATTCTGAGCTCCGCACGGATGTCATCTATATGCAGGCTCGTTTTTTAGACAGGAGGAAACTAAGGCATAGAATACTGATTAAGTCGATCCTCCACTAGCTGCAGAGATCCAGCTCTAGCTAAACTCTTCATGGCCTCTACAGAGGGGAAGGAGCTAATTATAGGTAATACATGTTTCATTCTCACAGTTAAAGTTTTGGGCATGCTTACGATGTAATGAATTACATCATTATAAGACAAGCCAAGACTATATCCAAGGGTGGGGAGTTCACTTTGGGCTGGAGCAACAAGGCCAGAAATCTTCATGACTACTCATCAGCACCCAGTCCAGGAAAGGCTCAGCCTTCTGCAGAGGAAACCTGGCCCCCTGGGTCCCCGGCCCTCCAAACAAGGGTAACTAGTTCCCTTGGCCTTTACAAGTCTCTCCAGAGCTCTGCAGACAGGATCCCAGAGAATCACCTCGGCTTCTTAAGTTCTCTGTATTTTATAAACTTTTGACAATGAGGACTGGTTCCCTGCTGTTTTCTAGATCTATGGAAAGATCGGTAACCGGTAATTCTCAAGGAACTAAGAGAATTTGTAAGTCCGTGACCAGTAAACATCCACATGATAGAACATACACATGCAAAGCTAACTTTACCCATTATAACTTTATGCATTTTATATTGATCCTTGAATATAATTTAGAATCAAGGGTAGATCTATCTTTAAAATGTGCAACATTAATAACAGGACTAACAAATTTCTTTTCATTATAAGTCTAAGGCAAGTAATTATATATGTGTATATATATATCATAAATTATATAATATATAAATTATATATATTATCTAAAACAAACTAGAAAATGCATCTGGTTTTATCATTTACAGTTAGGCTTCTTTTCTTCAAACAGAAAAACTATCCTTGGTCTAATTTAATATCAAAATTTTCCACAAGTAAAATCTATATGGACTAGTAAATAAAGAGTTTGCTACATATTTTCCAATTTGTGACTTAAAATTCTGTTACTACCACATGTGTTCCTATTAAAACTTTCCAATGACCAATTTATTTCCAGAGAGCATGATTATAAAATAGTTCTCTCAGTTTCACTGGGCAAAACAGACATCTGATTTAAAACAACTTGCAAGCTAGGCAGCCAAGTTAGACAGAAATAGTTCAGGAGCTACTAGAATAAAAGTAATAGTTTTGGAACAGTTGTCAAACTTCAGATTGATCAAGCCTAGCTTGAGCTAAGTGCACATAATGCACTCCAGATGATGTAGATTTCTGTGCTTCCAGAACATCCAGGAGAGTCTTGCTATGTCTGCCTGCTCACTGTATTAAGAAGCTCTGGTCTCCTGCTACCCGAATTCATGTCCATGGGCTGCAGAATGCACTACCAAGTGCAGAATTTAAGAAAAAGACCCCAAACTGACTCGAGTATAAATCTACCTCTGAAATGTGGGGCAAATGTTTGGCAAAAATAGAAAGAGACACTTTCTTACTGCCTTACGGGTTTGTGTAGACATAAATGAAGACGTTCTTGCTGCCCACAATGAGATTGATCTAGAGACAAGACTATAAAGAGCAAGACGTACTGATTGCAATGGAGTGGCCAAGGGCTAACATTCAGTAGGATTGACAAAGGGAGGGACAGGCATTTGGGCAGGGTCATGAGGACAGAGGGTACAAAGGTGACTTTGAGTGCCAACAGTGACTGCTACTCACAGTTCCCCACAGACATGTACTGAGACATTTGAGGGGTGCGCCTAAGATCAGTGGTCCAGGGATCCATTACAGACACAGTCTCAGGCAACTACTTTCCTAGACGTGCCTCAGGAGACAATGGGACCCCCTGGTTTATGGATCTCAGATCCTGCTCTGAATCTCTAAGGGTGGTCAGAGATCTAAAGGCAACTGGCTTGGCCCACTAGGAGGTCAACGGCTATTTGATTTGGGGTATTTTCCACCAACCCTTTCCTGCTATAGCATCTACCTGCCAAATTCAACCCACGTTGAGAGACACGGAAGTGAATGGGGGCTAGACCCATCGCAAGGTTCAGACGCAGTCCCCATGAGCGCTGTCTGTTCTTAAGAAGAATTTCATCTAGATCCACCTCCACAGCGCTCTCCCTGACATGCCCCTGCCTCCTTCTCTTATCCCTCAGTTAGTGAGGATCCAGAAGGCCTGCCCCAGGCTAATTAAATTCTGTCTAACAGGACAGAATCTAATTCCTTCTGTCTGACTCTGATTCCTAGCCCAACATATCAAGATATATTATGCCAAACTTCCCTTCCTTCATATGTGGCTATGGAAGCCTCGGGCTGAGTACTCCAGGAAGTGCATAAAGCAAATCTAATATGCCTTTCTCATGACATCCCTTCAGCATAGCCATCACGCCACCTATTAAACAGTGTCTCCTTAAGCACCAGTTGCAAACACTGTAAACACTCAAACTGAGACAGATGTAGCTGTGACTCGGCTTGGTGCAGACAAGGGCACTCAGCCGCTCCTTTGTGATGTCCCTGATTCTTCTCCTTATGGTCAGCTCTGACCCCTGCTCAGTGCCCATTCATACCACGTACACCCCTGTCTCCATCTTCTCAATCCAGCATGAACTTGATGGCACCACCAATCCAGGCTAAAACCATTGTGGTTCACGTATATTCCACACAGGGGAAACTTTCCTGCTTTGTTCCTAGTTACTTTCACAGATACTGGCAGAAATGATGTCTGGGTCTGTCACAACCTCCTCACCACCGGCCCCCGGTTCTCATGTGAGCATCTCTCTGTCTCCTTTGAGACCTACAGGGCCGACCTATGCTATGAAGTTTTATTCACAGAATAATAGTGCACCATGTTTGCCATTTGGGGTCATCTTCAAATCTTAGTCTTCTACTTTTCTGCCTCAGGAAGCTTTGTGGTTATTTTCCAGGACATCACAGTTATGCACTCAGAGACCCTCTTCCTCTTCTGCTCCACCTTCCACTCCAGTCTAGCCCCATTTCAAGGTTCACAGGTATACGGTAACACCCGCTGGCTTCCATTGGCCATTATTTCCATCGTCTCAAGCCTGCCTGGGTTATATTATTGTCTCATTCTCAGGAAACATGCTGCAGAATTCCTCACCCACTGACCTAATCATGTCCTCTACTTCCTCATCTGCAAGTTGAATCCCAATAGGAGAAGCTCTTCTTCTCTTCATCCTCCATTGCACGGGGAAAGCTGGTGCTGAGGAGGGCTGCGACCAAACACCCGTCTCTGAATGATGTCTACCCCCCCCCCCATTTTTCTCTGTCACTGTTTACACAGCCAGTCTGGGGTTAGTCTTACCAAAAGCACCTTCAGAATGCGTCTAAAGCATTTACCTGCTCCGGTAACGGTTTGCAGCGCCCTTGGCACATGCTCAACTTCTCTTAGCCATCAGTCCACATTTCTTTTCCACACTCTTCCCTGTTTGCAGGGACCACCAGAAACCATTTAAAAAAAAAAAAAAAGAAAGAAAAAAAAAAAAAGCTGCCTTTGGACTTGAACTCCAGCACTCGTCCTGACGTAGGTACTGACAGTCTGCCTGGCCTTCTGCAAGAAATAAAACCTATCTCGACATGTTTCGTCATCTGAAAGTAAAGATGGTGGCAGGCCCTCATCTGTGGGATGTTGTGGGAATTGGTTGAGGTAGTGGGTAACTCTGTGCAGCACGGGACAGCTTCCGTCTCCTCTGTGGTGGTTAACATTGACTGTCTATTTGGCAGACTCTAGAATCTCCTAGAAAACAGACCTATTCCTGTACGTGGGTGAGTTTCTATATTAGGTTAACTGAAATGGGTACACTCCCCCGAACTGTGGGCAGCACTGCTTTATGGGGTGGGGCCACAGATCTAATAAAAAAAGGAGAAAGCAAGCCAAGTACCGACTTTAATCTCCCTCTCCCTCCGTCTCTCCATCATCTCTCCTCCATCTCTCCCTTCCTCCCTCCCCCTGCCCCCCCTTCTCTTCCCCTAATGTGACCAGCTTCTTGTTCTGTAGGAAGAATGGCTCTGTTACCTCTGCATAGAGGCCGGGCCGTGGAGCCACAAAGGCATCTCCTGCAGGCGGACCTAACTGAGGACCGCCTGAGAAACCAGGGATTGCTGATGCACACACTGCCAGCCAATCAGGATCTGCTGTTTAGAAGAATGCCTTCTCGAGACCAATTAGGGCACGGGTAGAGGGCACTGAAGGAGCTTGCGGCAGTGTTCAGATTGAGGCAGCCTTTCTCACCTGTGTCACCTCACCTCCACCCCAAGAGCCGGGAGAGCAGGGCAGCAAGTAGGCCAAGGCAATGTTCCTGCTGCCTTGGCTTCTCCACAGTGATGGACTGTACCCTCGAACCACGAGACAGAAGCTTTTCCTCACCCCCGTCATTTTCATCAGGTGCTTGTTACAGCACAGAGAACCGTCTCCATTCTGAATGAGGAGCTCCTGAAGCAGACCCAGCACAAAAGCAATCCTCACCTCAAAGGGAATAAAATGCTATTCTTAATTCATTACACTTACTTCTTTGAGATTAAAGCCAATGTGAGCCTGCCACAGACTGAGTGTGTGCGTGCATGCGTGTGTGCGTGCGTGTAGGGCAAAAGATGACTGGTGGGAATTCATTGTCTCCTCCCACATTGTAAATCACAGGGATTGAGTCAGGTTCTCCAGTTTGGCAGCAAGCACCTTTATCTGGTGAGTTGTCTTACAGGCTCACAAAATCCCAGGAGCAAAAAGATGCTCCCATGACAAAAACTCTATATTTCAGTTGCCAGGTTACCACAAAGAAGGGAAGCCAAATTCAGCTTTGACACATTGAAGAAGAATAAGCTAATGGCAGGATGGATGTGGTGTATGGATTCAAAGCGTTTCAAAGTGAAACAAGAAGAGAAAAGGAAAGAGCGTCCTTCAGAACGGGGCTGCGCATGAGTAGCCGTTTGTGAGGCTCTCTAGAACATATTTCATACAGTGCTTCCCAGAGTCCCCTCTTTTTATTCAAATACAGAATTCCACTTTGTGAGGATCACATTGTTTTTTGAAACACTGTTGGTTGCTAAGGTAACTTGATGGTGTGTGATAAGTCACTGACTTCCAGCAGAACTTACCAGTTCTCTCAGGCTCCGCCACCTTTGCTGACAGGGTTCCTGCAGTGCAATGGTTCCTGTTTGCCCAGAAGCATTCTGTAAACTTGCTAAGGATAGGCTGGCCTCTGTGGCTAACATCAGCAAAGGCTAAGGTGGAGGTAGGAAGGATGGAGACAGCCCAGTATTGGTGATGACCAACATCTTATTTATCCAGAATGATCTACCTACGACTTAAGCAGATTTCTGGGAGCAGCCTGTCTGTCAGCCTTGGTTCTCTGGACAAAGCTGAAAAGGGCAGCCCTTGGGCAGAATTGCAAGAAAGTACTCAGTGCACAACTTCAGTGTGAAAGCCCAGAGATCTGACTTCCCAGGCTGGTTCAGACCACTGTAACAGTGGAGAAGGTTCCTGGTGTCTCTGCTTCTTATTTCCCCCTACAGTGTGAAGGCGATTTTCACGGCCCCCTCTATTCCTAGGCACTTACGAAGGGAGGGTGTGTCCAGTGGTACAGTTTCAGGTAGTATGACTCGGAGACCTGGGAGAGCATTTGAACGCCCCGGGCCTATCCTCTGGTGAATGGAAAGCTTCGGGTCTGAAGCATACCATCTGCGCTTCCAGAGGACAACGGTGTACAGTTAGCACAAGAGCATCTGTGACAGCATGGACTCCCAGAGATCGCAGATTTCCAAGATGGGGCTGAGGCCAGACGTTGTGCAGGATGCACCGGAGTGAGTTGATGTCTAAGAAAATGCTTGAAAACCATCTGTCGCCTCTGCTTCAGAACTGGTTACCCGCCACAAAGTACCTGTGTGTGTCCTGGAGTGGGAATGGGAGTCAGGTTAGAATTAGGACTGTGACAAAAATTTTGTTTTACTTGACTCCAAATGAGGGGACTCCAGCATCCCTTTTATACATACTGCCATTAAAAGTATAAACCGTATTTACGGCAGCGTCCTCAAAATGAAATATAGAGTGTACTGGGGTGTAGTTCCCACAGTTGGACCAGTTCATCTTTGTTTGTTTGTTTGTGGAGGTTCAAAGCAGAGAGTTTTAAAGCAGAATGTTGCAAACCTACCTACTAATGTCTACCATAGTCTATAACCAAGGAAGTGTAAAAGAGAAAACTTTCCTCTTTCATCAATACATTGGCAGATCTCTCGACAGGAAAGACGAAGTTGATCTGAACTGTAAAAGAAAAAAGTATGTAGACAAGAAAGTGAACCATGGCCCTCACCAGGTACAAAGGAGCAGGTGTAGCTGTTGCAGTAAATATTAAATGGAGGACTTATCTCGTTATCGACCCCCTTGGTCTCACTCCGTGGACACTGCTCTGGTGTGGAGCCGAGTGCTCGCTGGGACAAGTCCCACTCTCCGGGTGGCTCCCTTCCCAGGCGGTTCACTCCACCCGCCCTGCTGCTTCTGTCCCGGGTGGATACCATACGACTGCCCCAGTGTGTTTCTTTCCTCCACCGCCCAGCACAAACATGACTTCAAGGCTCGGTAGCTTTTCATGCAGGTTTATATATTAAATTCCCAAACCACAAACTCTCTACACAATCCATTACATCCAGTGGACAAAGACACAAACAGCCCTTCTATATGAGATTAAACAGACCTATAGATACTCTTAAAAATATTCATATCTACCTATCGCCAATTAAGACCACCTGGATCTAGATCCTCCTTCTCCAGCTCCATCTTGATTCTCCCGGAATCTTCCTTCCACCTCCTCCTCCACTTTTGCTCCTTGACCTTTCCTCGCCTATCTCTCTCCTGTCCAATCATATATCGCCTGAACAAAAATTTTACACGTTGCCATGGGAACTACTCTCCAAAGGTCATTGCTTCTTTTATTTGTGATCTCCCAACGTGATTCCTTGGATTTGTAAGTTAACAGCCTCATGACATCAATATTTGGCAGATGGAACCCCAGCTGAGCTTAAACTAGGTATGTGCCTAATGTGGCTATGGAAGAAGTCTCGGGTTAAGTACCAAAAAAAGTTTTAGTTGGCTTTAGCCATCGCCCACAGTTGGAGGAGATAATAAAATTGAGAGTGTTCTCCCCCAGAAAATGACTGAGACACAATGTAGAATGTAGTGGGTACAGAATTCATACTCCAGGGTCTTGAAGGTTTAAGACAAGATGAATTAACCTACACAGAGATTTTTCTCACCAGAGGAATGGAGATTAGACTGAACTACTTAATAAAACACAGACAGCTTTTTTGTAAAGGACAGCTTTCCCTCCCGTAGGCCTGGAAACCCTAGATCCTCAGCACTCTGGCCTCTTGCTGGAGCATCCCCAGTATGCCCAAAGCTCTGAGGCTCACTTACAGAACTTCCAGAGTAATGCTATGCATAAAATCCAGGCACACTTGAAACTATTGGAGGTGAAACCAAGGATTGCTGTGAAACAGAAATGGGGGAGAGGATTTGTCTGGGCTTAAAGTGTCCTCTGGTGATGGAGGTTGGCTCAATAGGCACAGGATGGGGACTGAGATATTCAGAGAGCACTAGGAGAATGACTTCTAGTGAATAGAGCCTTGCTGTGCAAGTCCAAGGAGCTTGGACCACTGGAAGCCATGAGAAGTCAGATGTGGCAACCCATTCTGGGTTCCCAGTGTTCCTCTGAGATGTGAGTCTCATGGGCCAGTGAGACTTGGCACACGGTGTCACACAACAAAGACCCTGCCTCAAAACAACTGAAAAGGCAAGGGACAATACCTGAGGTTGTCATCTGATCTCCATGGACACTGTGGTACACAGTGCACACACACTGGCCTCCACACCACGTGTACTTGTGAATAAACACATACATATACACGCAGGAGTTTTAAATATATATATTTGGAGATGAAAATAGGAGAATAGGAATAGCAGAAATGAGGTTATCATAACTGGAAAGAACTAAGCAGAGGCATGTGCTTGGGTAGGAAGGAGAAGAAGCCAATTCTGCAGCCCTGGGAGTTCTGTCTTGCTCCTTGCCATCTACATATTCATCTGAAAGTCGGGACTTCTTGTGAACAGCAGACTAGGTTTCATTTAGACACACAAAGTATTTAGGCTTTCTCAAGACCTGTCCCCAGAGCTCTGTAGGTTAGAATACAGGTTTGGGGACAGTGTCTCTCTCTGAGTGCTACAGGTAAATGAAGTAGGTGTTAGAAAAAGCTTTCATTTGTCCATAGTCCTTTGTTCACTGAGACATATTATTAACTGTTGAAATTTGTCTAGAGATATTTGGGATATTTGGAGCAGAAAGACATCTGCATATTTCATCAAAGATACCAACCACAGACCAAGAGAGCTGGAAGCGAGCCTCCCTTGTGTTATAGTAGCATTTTCTAGGTAATAACTACAACCCTGTATTGAAACATCTGCTTGTTTTTATTTACCAAGCCTTTCTGGAATGCTTACACTAGTGCTGACTTTGGGGGACTGTGTGTGTATGCAAGAGTGAGCAAAGGGGAAAGAGAGAGACAGACAGAGAGATAGAGACACAGGGAAAGAGACACAGACAGAGACATGGGGAGAGAGACAGACAGACAGACACAGAGGGACAAACAGAGACACAGAGACACGGGGAGAGGGAGATAAAGAAAGCCACTTAAGTGATCATGAGAACAAGAAGAACTAAGAGCTTCTGGGAAATTTCCAGTCTTGCCATTCAAAGCCCCCGAGTCAGAGCACAGACAGTCAAGGCACTGAGCCAGTGATCAGATGTGTTCAGTTCCAGGTGGTCTATGACCACACAAAGAATGACACTAACATGACACATGACAATAACAGGATGTGGAGGTTAGGAATGAGAAGCTAAATGAAACTGACCAGGCTAGTGGTACACCTTGGTGAACCAAGAATCAGACAGACTTGAATGGGCCCAAATTTTGAGTGTTGTTAATAACGCTGAACTGTAGGTATGTTTCCTTTACATCTGCAACATAATCCATATGTAAGACGCAGGGGAATTCTTCATTTACAATGAAGATTAATCAAATATAGCCACAGGAGGAGGGTCTAGCTGTACTGGGAGCTGTTTTGGCAACAGGATTCAGTTAGTGAAGCTGCAAAACTGTGGGTAAGAAGGAGGAAGTGAGGACTCTGGATAAAGAGTCTAAAGTTTATAGGACAGTGGTGCCTGTATTTTATCCAAATAGGAGAAATTAAGAGGAAATAAAGATTCTTTCCAGGAATGAGCGTCAGATAACGGACCAGTACATGGCTGACTCATAAAACATCCTTTTCCTCTTTTCGTTTATCCAGTTTTTTCCCCAGGATTTTTAGCATAAAAGATCCTACTAAGTGCTGAATGAATCCATCAAAGCCAGACTCAGGGGCTGGAGAGCTCGTTCAGCAGTTAGGAGATCACACCACTCTTAGAGAAGACCGGAAGTCTCAGCACTGACATCAGGCCGCCGACAACCACTTGTAACTCCAGCTCTGGAGAGATCCCACACCTCAGGGGCATATCCACACACGGACACACATAACTAAAACATTTTGCAAAACCAAACTCAAAACACTATACTTAAATACAAAACTGATTAAATTGGGCAGTTCATAAAACAATCACACAAAGAAAACTTTTATTTAATTAAAAATATTATACATGTTGTTGCATTTTCATGGAAAATATTGAGTTTAAAAAACATACACTGTTAGTTTTCAGGAACTCCCATGCCCCCCATCCCACCATCTGCTGCTTTCTGTGTTATTAACTTTGTGTTTGGGAGGAGCCATAGTACTGTGGCGGGGGGTGGGGGGGGTGGTACTGGAACTTCCTAGAAGACCAGACCCACTGGCCCCAAAATGAGGCATTTCCTTGAAAACAGTGTTCTTTCAGGTTCATGAAGGCATTGCCAGCTTTTGGTTTCCTTGCAAACCATTGAAGAAAAAAAAAACAATAATATGAGTGTAACGACCCAGTTCTGAAGTCAACACCGGTTTAGTACAACTAAGCACTGAAGACAGCCTCATCCGGTTTCCAAGCCAGTTAATGCAAGACCTCGAGTCCAACCTGATGGATTAGTGTCCCGAGCTCCCCAACAAAATTTCCCCAGAACCCACTGTGGGAAGACACTGATACATAGTGTTTATATTCAAACCACCAGCAAATACACAAAAGCACATGAAACACCCATGCACAATATCACTAAAAAATGCATCTTGGAACAACACAACCTTTGGAACCATTGGCTATGTCACACAGCTGTGTGAATAAATTTTTAAACCTTCATGTAACTATACAGTCATTAAAGAAAATATCAGCATGAAAACTTTTAAAATTACTTAAGTCATAAACATCTCACAGGTAAATACAAGATGTGTACAATATAATCTCCTTTATTCCCTTCCTTTCTTCTGGCTCGGCCATTCCCTAATGTTCTCCTGAACCTCACATCATAATGCTATATATCCTTATGCTGCTTCCAAGTGATGCTTTTACTAAAATGGTCCTGATGTAACAGAAATACCCCCAGCTCTCTTTTTCATGGTCCTCGGCTTTAAATTGTAGTATGCTTAATTGGAATTCTTGTATCCAGCTTTATATTAGAGAGAGACACACTCTCCTTAAAATATACAAACAGGTAAAAATAGCTGAAGAGCAAAAGACAGTTGAAATTGCCTCAGCTTTTAGAGACTGACGTATGTTCCTCTTCTTCTTCACAAACACCCTTTCAGTTGATCGGAATAAAATAAGGTTGAAACTGCTTTTCACATTCGGGCTCTGTTGGAGGCATTTTTACATAAACTCCTGTTGTAAGAGGACTTCTTTTCTTTAGCTGCCAAAACACAAAAAGATACAGCAATTATTATCAAAGAATACAGAAGCCAGACAACTTGACCAGGAAAACCCAAAATGCCCAAGATAATTGACTAGATCTTGTCTGTGGTAATCAAATCACCAGAAACATTTGAAGGTGGATTTGATACCCTGTTTTGAAGCTGTATTCCTCATCTCCATTTCTCTTAGGCTTTTTGTTTTTTCTTTGTATTAGTTCCCAGTTTCTATAAACCTCAGCAACTTCAACAATAGACTTCTAGTCAGCCAGCCCCTGGGTGGCAGCTTAATGTCAAATAAAAAGGAAGACAGCAACAGAACAGAGATTCCGTGAAAGTGTGTGTGTGTGTGTGTGTGTGTGTGTAAAACTATAGATGCAGAAATAAAGAAAATGACAAAGGTAGAGAGAGATAAGGAAAAATGGAGACATAAGAAGAGGAGGGGGAAGAAGAGGAGGAGGAGGAGGAGGAGGAGGAGGAGGAGGAAGAGGAGAAGAAGAAGGAGGAGGAGGAAGAAGGAGGAAGGAGAAGAAGAAGAAGAAAGAAGAAGAAGAAGAAGAAGAAGAAGAAGAAGAAGAAGAAGAAGAAGAAGAAGAAGAAGAAGAAGAAGAAGAAGAAGAAGAAGAAGAAGGTGGTTTGGGGACAAAGGACATTGCCTGTGGTAAGGAAAGTCAGCCTTACACAGACATGACTGAGGACTGTTCAGAACCCTGACTGGAGACTTGATTCCACACTTCTCTCTTCTCACTACCAATATACTAAATAAAAACAAAAACTTTAATTCACTGAGCTAGGGAGGAGGTCAAGGCAAGGTACCTAAGTAAGTATGTAATGGGGATGGGTATTCTACAAGAAGCTACTGCTTGAACAAGTTGGGTACAAGGAAGGAACCAAGGTGTTTGTGTTTGGTGAGAGATAGAAATCCACCCGGGTGGTTCTGACTAGCACATGTTGCCCAATCAAGTCCTGTGTTCTAGGGTTACGAGGATGAAGGTTATTGCCATGATGGTGACAACCAAAACAGCTGCTCCATGTTGTTCAAACAGTTACTCAAACTGAAACCCTGCTCAGAAGCACACAAACATTCGTTGTCAAACATCATCACGTACAGTATTAGTCATCCTGAAACCTCTAAGGCGAGTGCATGGAGTTCTAGCGTATTCTTTACCCTGTCTTTCCTGCTCCTTGTTTATTGCCTCAACTCGACAGCAATTGGTCAGTGAGGTACAACTAAAGGTGTCCCCATTAACTGTGGGGAAATGCCAACACCATACTCACTGTCTTGCTCAAAGAAACAGCGGTGACCAGGAAACTGTAAAAAAACAGCCCCGAACTAACTGCAGCAAGGATCCACAGAAGGAAGTCGGAATCCGGGCATGGTTCTGAATCTGCAACAGAAAACGAAGCACCAGCCTTCTGAGAAAGTTTCCAATTGTGGGGCCCTAGTTCCTCACGGGTGAAAAAAAAGGAAGTTAGAGATTCCAGGCTTGGCTAGCCAACCCTAACTTGTATTGGTAAACCGCAGGCAAGTCTGGCTATTTATTTAATGCACGACTTTTCCCAGAGTGCCATCACAGGAACAAAGGTAAACTTCGAGAACAAGTGTCCTAATCTATCAGCAGTATAAAACATGCCCCAAATGCATTTCATTGCAATCAGAGTGATAGCTATGTAACTACTCATCATAAGCAAGACTATCTACTAGGGAATTTCTAGCTATGCATGACAGTCCTAACTATGAAGGACCTCAAACCAAGAACCAAAACTATCCTGGTGTAGAGGCAACAGTAACAAAAGCAATCTAGTTCTTAGTGGAATGGCTTTGCTCACCAATGACATAAATCTGGGTCCCGTTGCCAATGCCCACAAAGTATGGTGGTGGATACATGAGTTCCACCTTGCAGAAGTACAGGCCAGTATCAGCAGCTCTCAGTCCTTGGATGGTGAGGTTCACTCTGCTTTCATTAAAGGTACCGCGGCAGAAGGGGTCATCTAGGAAGCCCACCTTATTCTTCGCTGTGAATGTTGTGGCACAGACCTCAGTCACTTGTTCATTTGTCTGCCGCAACACGGTCACCCGGACCTCATCAGTGTTGTGTGAAGATGAATATTCACATGGGAAGCTGGCGACACCGTGGCTGCTGGCCAACACCACTGAAGGCTGGGCAACCTGTATGGCTGGCATGGAAAAGCCAAAGGGAACTCAGTGGACTCAGGAGCATCCATGATTAGGACGACTAGGCTACACCTGAGGGCAGGGAAGGATTATCTTGGATGAGCTCCTACAAATTCACCCCTCAACAAACTCATCACCCCCTCACCCTTTGCCTCTCCATCTGTCCACCCCGACAATCCACCTCCCATCTTTCAGCTGTCCTCAGTCACTAAGTTCTCTACTGATAGTTTATTGGAGACAGTTAGCTACAACAAAGGTAATACTGGATTAGCAAATAGAAGACCTGGCTCTCATACAATGTGTCATTTTGGCAGATAATTCTTCCTTTTGTTTATTCTCCCATGCAGTAAGAAAGAGAGGTAGCTTACATGTCACTGCAGGGCATTCATTGATGGTAATAGGACTATATCATACAGGAAACACAGTGATCTGCAGTACAAACATTTCTGGAGCTTGGGGTGCAGAACCTTGCCTCATCTCTCAAGGTAAGCCTCAAATTGTCCTAAATAAGTTGAACCTCAGGTCAATGCACTGGTCATCCTTTTCCTGGCATCACAGAGGTAGAGTGGTGTATAAATCAGATGAGGAAGCCACAGAGCTGAGGGCACCAGGGTCATTTCCTCTCTGGGTTGAGGCAACCCTGCTTTAACTTCTGTGGGCTTCCCCTGCTTCCCAGCCACCTCTTCTGTCTCCCTTCTTTCCTTCACTTAACACTTTCCTCAACCTGTGGGATTTGTTGTTCTTGTTGTTTTCTCTCTCCGTGTGTACTACAAGAGAAAAGAGTCGGACTTTCTACACAAACATGCTTTCATCACTAGAAATTAGTGGGTTTGCAGTCTGGCATTGCTGGTACAAATCTGCAGTCCCAGCAGCCAGGAGATGAAGGCTAGATATGAAGTTCAAGGCCAATGTCAGCTAAACAACAAGACAAGTGTTAATTGCTTTACAAGACAAATAAACAACTGGCAGAAGGGCTGGAGATGTAGCTCAGAGGTAAAGTGCTTGCCTAGAGTACTCAGGGCCTTGAGTTCTACCCTCAGCAAACAAAGGTGGCCTTATGTCATATTGCCTTCTCATAACTAACTTGGCTGCTCTCTGGTCAATATTGCAAATTACACCCAAAACTTAAACTGAACAATGTCATTGGCAGTTTACTAGCATTGACTGCTAAAACAAGACAATAATTAGTGTTCAGTGTCCTCCATATTACAATCTTGAATGCTACTTCAGGCTTAGTTTCCAAGACTACCTCTCCTACCCATAAACCAGGCTATAGTAGATACACTAGTCTCTCCTGAAAGCACCTGTACTGATTAACATCTGTGCGGGGGGGGGGGGGGGAAGAGAACAATATGGCGGCAGTTGCCATGGTTATTCCATCAGCTTTGCGGGTGAAACAGCAGGTGTCTGCCCAGCCTTCATCTCTACCATCAAAGACACTGTGCAAGCATCCTTTGCTCACAGAAACCCCATTAGAGTGTTTTAAAAAGTTCTCTCCCACATTAAAACTTTTGTGACATATTCAGATAAGTCACTGTACATGACTATTGCTCCTTTGGTAGAGTTAAATATCAAATATCATTTGTGCATCAATTCCACATTAAAAACTATGTGATTTCTTAGTGTGAAAGGTCTAGAGAGAGGGGGAGGGCCCAGTAGATACCTGCATTTCAGTGCACAAAACAAGCCTATTATTTGTCTTTTAAGAGCTTATATTTCATCTGAAAAGCAAGGATCCATACTTAAAATCCACATATAGTTAATGAAGCTATTAAGGATTTTATGAAGAAAAAATAAAAAGACTCTTAGGCCAAAAAGCAGTTATTTGGGTTTTTTTTTAATTTTCTCTTCTTCCTCCTTCCCTACCTCCCCCTTTCCTTTTCCCTTTCCTTTTCCCTTTCCTTTTCCCCTTCCTTCCTCTCTTCTCTCTTCCTTCCTCCCCTCTTATTCTTGTCTTTCTATCATCTTCCCTTTCTTTCTTCTTTTAATTTCAAACATTTTAAAGTAATTATCTAATTAATTTTTCCTTCACTTATTTTTATCACTTCTTTTATTCTTTGAGATTATAATATAATTATATTATTTCTCCTTTCTTTCCTCCAACCCCTTCCACGCACCCCTCCTTGTTTTTCTTGCAAATTCATGGCCTCTTTTTTCACTACTTGCTGTCGTGTGTACAGATGTATAGGTATATTCCTTCTTAATACAACCTGCTCATTCTATATGTTATTTGCTTTATGTTTTCAAGGCTGACCATTTGGTATATATATGGATAACCAGTTACTGTGCTTTTCCCATCCACTTGAGCATGACTCTTGTTATCCCTCGTGTTAGGCAGTGGTGTTGGTGAGACTTTATGGGTGGACCATCTGACTTTTCTGGGAGACACAATATCACAGTTAACACTATAAACCTTTGGCTCTCACAGTCTTTCTGTTTCCTCTTCTGCAATGTTCCTTGAGCCTTTGGGTGTGATCATCTAAAGAACTAAGAGTGTCTCAAAAACTTAAAGTGGACGAGGAAAGAATTCTTATTGATTTGAATTTAGGTAGGTTTTTTTGGGGGGAAGAATTAGGGGGGAAATCTTAAGTTCATTGTAATGTGAAGATCGAATGTGCTCAGAATTTCAAATGCCTTTTTTAAATCTCTTAGTTTTACAGTATTTTCTAACAGTAATAAAGAACTTGAACTCGTCCCGAAATCTGCTCTCATGGGTCCTTAAGCCCCAGCTTGGATCCCAGCGAGCTGCTGTGGGCAGTCTCGGCTTCTTTGCTGCTGCTAGCCCTCCCCTACTCTTCTTGGAACTTGTCTTTAAGAAGCTGTTAAACCAAAAGGTAGAGGGTTTGCCTTTCACTTCTGGCATTACTACAAATCACTGTCCTTAGCTTCTGAAGGAAACAAAACCCATGTAGGAAAAAACACCTCCTCCACCTCCATGTTCCACAGGTTTCCACTCACCTTCAGAGAAGATAGGGATGAAGAGAAGAGCAACCAGGGCGACAAAAGGACAAGTCCTAGAAGGCAGCTGCAGGTGAACTTTGTTCCTCTGGACTCCAAGACAAGCCATGGCTTGATGGTAAATGTGTTTAGGTCTTCACCAAGCAGAAGAAGATCCTGAAGCTCTGAAATGTGTTTGAACCCACACAGACCCAAGGACTTTATATAGACAGCTTTGATCCAAGGTACGTGCTACATATGTGTAGCACACACACAGGACACCTGAACAGAGAGCCTTTTTGTTTTGGTTTTACGAGAAAGGAAGCCGTGGGTTTAGCTGTTACGTCATAAAGACAACCTCAACTATTCAAAGTAAAACTGAACAAAACAAGCAAATCCATGGTTGGAAAATGTACTCAACTTGAAACTGAAGCTTCGAGTCACCTCTGAGGGCCTGGATAAGTGGAGTCTTGGAGAGGATAACTTCCTGTACTGCAAAGTATTCCTAAATCCCAACGCCAACTTTATCCAGTCATCTGGGCATTTTTGAGCACCCAGTTCTCTTTCTTGGCATCCCCATGGTCATCCATCCCTCTTAGTCCTGGAGCTGATGTCAGAGATTCTTTTTGGAAGTCACCCATAAAAAAATGTGTTCTAAATATGATTCTCTATTCTTCTATGAACAGTATGCAGAAGAGTTTATTTTACCAAACTCCATTTAGTATTTTACTGAGAAAAAAAAGGCCAAAATCACAAGAAATGAAAGACATACACCACACACACACACACACACACACACACACACACACATGCACGTGCATACACACACAGACACACACAGACACAGAGACAAAGACACATACACACCCCAGAGAAAATGGCTTCTGATTTTGTCAATTGGGAAAGAAATCAGATGTGCTTAAAGCAGTAACAGTGTCGAAATAAAGTTTTGAATGACCCAGGAAAAGTTAACCCAAATGATGTTTTAAACCTCCACAGGCGGATTTCTTTTAATAGTAAGCTTTTTAAAGGATAGAAACTCAAAACTAGGAAACACATGTCAGCTACGGAGATGCGTCCCATACACCTCAGCTATAAAGACACAGTTCAGCGATGGAGACAGAGCTCAAAGGTGGAGATATAGCTCAATGGTTGAATACTTGCCTAGTCTGCGGTAAGCCTTGGGTTCAATTCCCAGCACCACCAAAGCAGAAATTCAAAACTAAGGATAAATATTACCAGAATTCTTAAATTCTAAAACTGTAGAGAGAACAAATGTTCACCCATAAATACCATGGTATTTTATATTAAAATTATTTAGAATGTTCAGTATTTAAAATATCTAAGTATTCTCTATATTAATGTAGATTAGACAGTTAAAATAATTAATACACACATATTTGTAATGCATGTTTTAGAATACTAAACATTAAAAACTTCCCATAAATCTGGGGACCTCTCATATAGCTCAAGGATAAAAAGGATGTTCATTGAGAATCTATAACATGCTATGAATTGTGGGTACTTAGGATGGGAGGATGGCAAGTCAAAAATCCTAGTTGATTTCCTGGCATGGCAGAGCATGCCTTTAGTCAGAACTCTTGGAAGGCAGCGGCAGGTGGGTGCTCCCGTATTTCTGTGGTTTCCTGCCACCTCTACACCCCATCAGAAGAGGCTCTGTAGAGTTGGGACTATGTGCTTCCTTTCCAGCCTGCCCGCTAGCATGTGGTCACACGTGCCTTTCTTTCTGCATGCCATTTCCCAACATGCTTTCTTCAGGCCTTATGATCATGGCACAAGCTTCCTATGCTGTGTTTGCCCCTGTTATGTCTCCTCTCCACATCCCCTAGCATTTAACTGAGGTGTCAGCACCCTAAGTAGCCTCTTGTGATCGTGTGATGTGTCTGTTTTCTATATTCTCCTAGCACTCTAGAGAGGCCTCTAACCCTCAATTCATATACCAAGAAGCAATAACAACCGAATGACACTAGTAAGGGGCCAGGACCTAGAAGACTGGGCAGTAAAGACTTTAAAAGTGTGTATGTGAGTGGTATGTGGGGTGTGTGTGTGTGTGTCTGTGTGTGCATTCCTGTCCTGTAGGTGAGCTCATGACAGTGGCAATGGCAGACAGCTATACCTACATCACAATCATGGCAGAGTGCGGGAGAGATAGACTCTCAAGTTGAAGTATTATGCAAGCTATAGAGGAGCAGGAACCACTGGTTCAGGTATCGACATCAGGAAAGTCTTCTTGGAGGAGGGGAACTCTGGGCTCATTACTGAGGATAAAAGTAAGGGGTGATTATTCAGACAAAAAAGACTAGTATGTGCCGGAGGACCTGGTGGGAGCTGATGCCTCTGCAAGAGATGGTGAAACACAAAAGACCATCAGCACAACCAAGGCCAAACTTCATAAAACTGTCTTCTTGCCCAGAAAGAAAGGGAGAATGGGTTCAAGAATGTATGATATATAATCAGGAAGAAGTCTATTGCAAAACCCCCAAGCAGCAAGAAGTCACAGGATTTTGGTGTAAAGAACATGCAGTAAATGTACTCTGATTTGCAAACCGTGTGGTCTATGTTGCCACTTCTCGGTTCTTCAGATTTAGGGTGGAAGATTCCATTATTTCTAATACAGCTTTACTCATAAAGCATAAATGGAGACTGGACTTGGATTGTGCACAGTGCCTTTGTAACCCCTCTTCTAACAAAGGAGATGGCCGCTTTGGTGACAAGGTTACTAAGGGGGTGATTTATAATCATTGAATAAGGGGAAAGGTTTTGGGTGGGCACAATATTTATGGCTTGGGAGGAATGGTGGTCCTTAGTCTCTTTTTCAGTGGCTGTGATAAAATGCTCTGACAGAAGTCACTTATGGGGAAAGGTGTTTATTTGGGCTCACAGTTGAAGGCTCACAGTCTGTTAGACAGAATGGTAGTCAAGGCTGCAGGACCTCAAAGTAGCAGCTGTCCACAACAATTAACCCAAACAACACAATTCCTCACAGGACTTTCCCGAGACTGTCTAGTTTCTCACAGGTGTGCCTGGATGTTTGCTTTCTAGGTGGTTCTGGGTCTTACCATGTAGACAATTAACACTAGCAGTCACAAAAGCAACATTAAGAAATTGTCCAAATCTTTGCTATTTTATCTCACTCAAGTCTCATAATAACCATACAAAATCAGGGTTGTTACTTTTCCCACTTAATAAAGGGATAAAGCAAAGCCTTGAGAGTTAGCTGACTTATCCTAGCCTCCATAAAAAGAGACAAAGAATTCAAAGACAGCTATATTTGAATTCTACCATGTGGACTAGCCAGACATTGCCTTGAGAGCCTACTGTTGCCCAGGCAATGGCTCCAACTCTAGACCTTTCCAAGGGTAATGTTATCACATGGAGAACAGGGTTCTGATGATGGCTGGCAACCCTGCAAGAAGGGATCTTCTTTAACTCGGGGATCACTGTGAATATGGATATGCAATTATTGGAATAATGAAGATGGAAAGAGCAAGTCACGGCTTCCATTTGAAGGTATTCAGCCTAGAACACCTGTGGAAAGAGCCAAACGCAGTTTGCAACAGAAATCCTGAGGGTGTGGTCCAAAGCCATTAATTTAGACAGCTATGAACACACTAGTGAAAACTACATCGGTCAAGGCTTGAAATGAACACTCTGGAAATGTTTGATGAATGAATGCAACCAGCTGAGCACTGGAAAAGAATAAAGGTTATAATCGGAACTTTCAAAGAAGTCTCACTGGGTTTTCTAAGTTTGCTTTTCTGAAACCATTTCTGTCTCCGTAAGACAATTCAATGGCCGTAAAAGAACATATGAAAAAGAGTGTTGATGAAAAGATATTCACATGTATCACTCACTAGATGACTGGACTAGTAAGCTGGTAAAAGGTAACAGCGTTCTGTACATGGTGTAGTCCATGCAAGATGGAACATTCTGAAATCTCAGTCCCCCGTACAGTGAATTAAAGAATGCAATACCTCCGCGGCAAGATTGCCCACAAACCTGTGTCTCACAAAACTGCTGGTCTGGAAGTATTGCTTCCTTTTAGAAATTAGTATCTTAGATGATGATAAAAGAAACCATAGAAAATAATTGTAGACTGAAGAGGAAGGTGAATAGATACTGGGGCACTGGATGTATGATCCATGGTCATGGCACTACTAAGAGACATGGGGAAATGTAAGGGGTTCTACATTGCAGTAACAATATTCTATTGTTAAGTCTTAGGACGTCAGCAACTAGCCTGCGGTTGGCCAAGCTCAAATTTGTGTGTGAGGTGTGTGTGTAAGGTGTGTGTGTGTGTGTGTGTGTGGTGTGGTATGAGGTCTGTGAGGTGTGTGTGTGTGTGAGGTGTGTGTGTGTGAGGTGTCTGTGTGTGGTGTGTGTGTGAGGTGTGTGTGGTGTGTGAGGTATGTGTGTAAGGTGTGTGTGTGAGGTGTGTGTGTGTGTGTGGTGTGTGAGAGGTGTGTGTGTGAGGTGTGTGTGGTGTGTGTGAGGTATGTGTGTGTGAGGTGTGTGTGTGTGGTGTGTGTGAGTGTGAGGTATGTGTGTGTGAGAGGTGTGTATGTGTGTGAGGTGTGTGTGGTGTGTGTGAGGTATATGTGTGTGAGGTGTGTGTGTGGTGTGTGTGTGTGTGAGTGTGAGGTGTGTGTGTGTGGTATGTGAGGTGTGTGTGTGTGTGAGATGTGTGTGTGAAGTGTGTGTGTGAAGTGTGTGTGTGAGGTGTGTGTGTGAGATGTGTGTGTGTGAAGTGTGTGTGTGAGGTGTGTGTGTGAGATGTGTGTGTGTGAAGTGTGTGTGTGAGGTATGTGTGTGTGTGTGTGGTGTGTGTGTGTGAGTGTGAGGTGTGTGTGTGTGGTATGTGAGGTGTATGTGTGTGTGTGTGTGAGATGTGTGTGTGTGAAGTGTGTGTGTGAGGTGTGTGTGTGTGTGAGGTGTGTGTGTGGTGTGTGTGTGTGTGTGTGTGTGTGTGTGTATGTGTGTGTGTGGTGTGTCAGCTCATGTATGTTGGAATCAAAGAGAATAATAATACAGCAACAGTGACGATATTAACAAATTGCCAATGTGGCTAATGAATGAGTGTGCTCATGTTTGTTCTTCTTTAAGTTCAAACTTTTCCAGCATGACGTGTTGAAAGTAGGAATGAGGTCCGCTGTCAGTGTGGAAGCCGTATACCACCTTAGAAATAACGGAAGCGTAGAGGACTAGTCACCTGCTCAGGACTACCCCCACTCTCCTTCAGACCCCTTAGACAAAGTCAGGGCCCTGTGTCTAGTGTGCACGTTCCCTGTTACATTGGCCTCTAGAGGAGTTAGACCAAAATAAGATCAGGGGATTTCCTCTCTGCTGTCACCCAGATTTAGGCCCTGGGTGCAGTAGTAACAGAACCTCTCCATGTGTGCTTGTCAAATGAGTTCCATTCTATGATGTCATTTCTCCCTGAAACTTAGTAGCACTTACCCCACCAAATGAGTCCCTTAAGTCTTAAGGCTAATAACCTCCCTCACTATGGCTAGTGCCAGGGAACATTGCCACTGTCCTCCTAAGTGTCTATCAAAGTATCTATCTGTTTATCTATCTATCTATCTATCTATCTATCTATCTATCTATCTTTCATTGACTCTCTTGTTTGAACCACCTGATTCTTGTTAAAACCCAGATCCATCAGCCTACCAAGTAGAAGACACAGGACTTAAATATTTGCCCCCTGATTTCTATCTAGTACATATTGTCTCCTATCATGTTCTATACAATAGCACATTACATCATATGGATTGTATTTTGCTAATTACCCCTGCAGACTTCCATCTCTTCTACATCGAATTCTCTTTTCAGAACACTTGCAAACATGCCTCACCAGGGCCCTTTTGTACATGGATGATGGAGATCTCCTGCGTTTCAGCTTAGCTCTCCACCCTTGTTCTCTCTTCTCTCATTCAGCATTCAGAAAATGCTAATAACTGAAGGGACATTTGGAGGACTGACTGGTGAGCAATAAAGACCCTACCAGGGTGGTTAATAGTATTGGTGAAGTTGCACAGACAGAAATTCAAATTCCGGTGGAATGCTGTTTCCTACACGTACTAGTGGAGATGGAAGGCCAGCTCGAGGGATTCAGTTCTCTTCCCCCACCTCAGGTTGTCAGCCTTGGTGGCAAACACCTGTACTTGTTGAACTTCTCTGTTCTTCATCTTCTCTATTCCTAAAGTTCCTCATTCTAAGGATCTTATTGTTGCTGTAATGATTCAGTGAGCCTGTGCTAACACATCAGTCAACTATGTCCAAAATAATGAAAAGACTTGCTTAAAATATACTATGGAGGATGGGGTGGGCATGGGGGAGGATGCACTCTGACCCTTAGAGCATGTGGAGTTTGTTGTTGTTGTTGTTGTTGTTGTTGTTGTTGTTTGGTTTTTTTTGTTTTTTGTTTTTTGCCCTCCAACTAAAATTTAATATTAGTTTATCTGTTAAACACAAAATTACCAATTTCCAACTTCCAGTTTTTACACACACACACACACACACACACACACACACACACACTTTTCTTTGGTACCTTTACTCAATGAGTGGAATCTTAGAATAAAATGGGGCTCTGTGCTAGCATTCATGTTTGCTGGATTTCCATTTCTGTCATGTCTTCCTTAGTATCTGGAAGCAAAGAGCTGTTTTCTTTCTGTCTGGTTGAAATAAAAGCCTTCCAACAGCTTTACAGAGAATTGAGGAATTGCACACTACAGCTTTCATGATGTTGTTCGATGGCTGAATAGTCAAGTGCCTGAGCGTATTACTCCTTTGGCTGTTTTCATTTCAGGGTTGGAAGGGGAAAGTCAGTTTTATGTTTACCTTACCTCTCTGATTGTTTTTTAAGGTTGGTGGTGAAGGAAATGAAAATCACTGGCTAAAATTAGGACCTGGGGATTCACTGTGACTTCATCTCATCACTGACTTCCTATATCCAAGTTGCCTGAGTAAACCCCACATCAGTTTTATAGTACACTTGGTGGTTACTGGATTTGAAAGCTCTCAAAATTTGCATAATTCACAGTGGTGCCCACAGAGAAACATATTAGAATTCCAAAGGAGGTATATACTCAGGAGGGGGGTAACTGAACCACTTAGCTCAATCATAAAACCCTGAGTTTTATTCAACTTTTTCTTATCTTTGAATTTTTTTCCTTCCTCTTTTCTTTCCCCAATGAGTACACCCAAACTACAGCCTTTGGATGAAAGACTTGCACCTGGCACTGACTGTGCTACATACTGCAAAACATCCTCTGCTTGATGGTTTCAGGGGTAATGGGAAGAATGAAGAAGCTAATATTTGCATAGTGTGTAGTTTCAGGACATCCCATTACATTGAGTCCATAATCTTGCCTAATTAAGGTTATATACTCTATTTTCATGTTAATTAGCTCATCACACTACAGCTCCTTTCAAAATTGACTTCAAAGGAAAAAGGTAATCATCTACCAAAGTTAGAGATTGCTGAAATAGAATTTATCAATCTCACTTCGAAAGAGACAAAGAAAAAGGAAACACTATGCAAAGTGACTGGAAAGGTTAGCTTCACTACCACGAAATGGTGGAAATATGGGCTGGGCCAGAGCTATTTAAATAAATGTAGCTGATTAATTTCGGTCCCTAGGCAACCAGAATCTACACCATAAATGAGGTTAAAATGGATGCTTCTGAGTTGTGGGGTGTCTGTGCGTTCTTTTATAGGAATATGCAGCTGGTTCCTGCCGGCTTTTTGGCTTATACGATTCCCTAGCCTGTCAGGGAAAAAGAGTTTTGCTGTTCTAAATTAGTAAGTGAGACACAGAGGTCTTCAGCTGAAGGCTAACCTCTGCTTGCCACAGCTTCATGTACATGGAGATGAAAATGAGATTCTTTTTGACAAATATTTAGAAATCAACTTTTATACACAACAAAAAAATATCTGTGTTTTGGATTTCTCAAGCTCTTTGCATCATATATCAATAATTTTAAGAATATCTTATCTCTAGTTAAATGCAATGGTATTGGTTTAACCATTATCATCTCTAATTACCTATAAGTCCACCCATTTCTTACACTTACAAATGAAATTAAAGTTTCATAATTTTACCCCCTTAATCCTACACTCTTGTAACATAAACAGCAATGAATAAATTCTGGTGAGAGGCTTTATCAAAGATAAGGATTCTCATTACTTTTCCTTTAATTAATTTCCATTAATTAAACAACTCAAGTTTGAAGGGTGAAACAACTTAAGTGAGAGGGGGTTTCTTCTCAATCACAGGTCAAGGGCTGTCAAAATGGCAGGAGCTTGAAGTAGCTGGTCACACTGTGTCTGCAGTCAGGAAACAGCGCAATGAGCAATGAAAGCACACACTCAGCTGACTTTCTACTTTCTTGAAGTCCAGGACACAAGCCCAGAAAATAATGCTTCCTACTTTTAGTGTGTGTCTTCCAATCTTCCTACCTCAATTCACCTAAACAAGATAATTTCTTAAAGGCATGGTCATGTAATCTAAATGATCCTTCACTGTGGTGGTTTGAATATGCTTGACCCAGGGAGGGGCACTATGGACATGGGGCCTTGTTGTAGTGGGTGTGGCCTTGTTGTAGTGGGTGTGGCCCTGTTGGAGGAAGTATGTCACTGTAGGGGTAAGCAATGAGACCCTCCTTCTAACCACATGGGAGCCAGTCTTCCCCTGTTTGCCTTCAGAACAAGATGTAGAACTCTTCTCCAGCACCATGTCTGCCTGGATGCTGCCATGCTCCTGCCTTGATGATAATGGACTGAACCTCTGAACCTGTAAGCCACCCTCAATTACATGTTGTCCTTATAAGAGTTGCCTTGTCAATGGCATAGCAAACCATAACAAAGAGAGCTGTGCTTGAGGCCCTTCTCCTAGATTCTAGATCCCGTTGACAACAATAACCATCACAGAAATAGTAGATATTTTCAAAGTAGGAACCCATGTTATTTTACCAAGACAGTAGTTGACTTGTTCAGGGCCTTGGATCCCATAACTTTATTATCTAGGAGAAAGGGACAGAAAGGCATATTAAATAGTTTAATATTTGATCCACGAAGTTTCCCAGGTCACTCCTTCCCACCTGTGTGGCACATTGAGTGTATATGATTGCCCTTTACAATATGATGAGGTAACTCAGCAGGGTTTCCATTTCACAAGAAAGGAACCTTCCCAAGCCATTCACAACATTTTCTTGCCTCGATTCAAGTAAGACCAAAACTTGGAATGGGAGATGACCAAAGCTTTTAAAATTTTTTTTCATTAATTTATTTATGTATTCACTTTGCCTCCCAATCAAACTTTTTTTTTCTTTTTTAATGCTGAACAAGCCTTTTACCCACACCACCACCTCCCAAAACGTTTAGCTGTCCATAGAGAATAGCAAGGCAAGCCAGTGTGGCCTGTTTGAAAGATGCCATTTCTTGCACGGTCTCAGCCCAAAACCCTGATTTCAGCCTCTTGGCTGCACAATCACTGTTTCATATTTCGAGCTGTATCATTTCAAGTCCTGCTGTGACTGCAGCAATGAATAATTTCAGGCTCTGAACCCTCTTCACACCTCAGGTTCATCAGAGAGCATCATGGTCACACTTTGATGAGAAAGGAGCAGCCTCGTGGCTTTGCCGAGTAAGGAACAGTGGCTGTGGCTGTGGAAAAGGCTCTGCTGGGTGATGGCGCCTTTGCACACGCCTTGTGTAGAAAGTTAGTCCTTGAGCCCAAACAAGTGCTAGCAAGCCCCACACTCTCACTTGACTGAAGATTCAAGGACACGGAACCAGGAGCAGTGATACAAGCTCATAATCTAAGCTTCTCAGAAGGCTGGGTGAAGAGAGTCACCTTTAAGGTTAGCCTAGAAACTTTAGTGAGTCCAAAGTAAAAAGTAAAGTGAGGGCTGGGCTATGGCTTGATGGGTGGAATATATGCCTAGCACACACACACACACACACACACACACACACACACAGAGAGAGAGAGAGAGAGAGAGACAGACAGACAGACAGACAGACAGACAGACACAGACACACAGACATACACAGAGAGAGACAGACATACACATATACAGAGAAAGAGACAGACATAGACACACACAGACACACACTCAGACACACACATACAGACATACACACACACACACACAGGGACATACACACACAAAGAGAGACAAACACAGACACATACAGACATACACACACAAAGAGAAACAGACATAGACATACAAACACACAAAGACATAGACACACACAGACATAGACACACACACACACAGAGAAACATAGATACACAGGTGCACACACACAGAAATACACAGACACAGATACATACACACACACACATACACACACACACACACACACACACACACAGAGCCACTGATAGATATACAGTCTGGGACAAGTGGAAGAGATTCTGGCTGTCATCTTCCCCACTTCCAACCACACATCACAATTAACCATCTTCAGCCAGAGTCAAGTTCTGACATGTGGCCATTCAGCTGTCTTCCCGGGGCAGAGTTTTCGAACAGTTACTCGGTTGAGGAGTAGCTAAATGAGATGGAGGGAGGCCATGCTGGTAAGGAAACTTTAGCTCAATGAACTGCGTTATTGAAGTGTGCTACGGAGGGTTGTTTAGAAGCAGATGGGTGCATTTAGCAGCTTTCCTAAACTGGATTACATTCAGAGGAAACAACTCTGGCTGGGTGTTTGTTTCATCCAAGATCAGGAAGCTAGGCCAACCCATATCCATAACCATAGCAGAACCCACTGAAGGGTTTAGCCGTGGCATAAAACTAAAGCCCAAGCTCTTCACATCCTGCCTAACACGCTCAAAGCCCACTTTCTGCATTCCCCAATTGCAATCAAACCATGACACTGGTTCGAACCCATCTTTTTTGTGTTATTCCTCCCCAGCATTATTTAAAGGCAGTCTGATCACCGATAAGTTCCTGCCACACGTAAACTTTGAACTCTGCGGTTCTGGCCACTTCTCTTCCACTGGTTATGAAATGCTGACAGGGAGAATATATCAGAGACTTGTTTCCTGTACTCTCAAAAATATGAGCAGGTCAAAACCCTCGAGTCAGCCACACCCCTGTGTGTCACCCTTTGTATTAGAAAGAAAAGTATGAACTTTGGACACATGAGTGTATTGGGAGGTAACCCAAACTATTACAAAAATTGCCACAGGAAAGTTACAATATTTTAAAACATGTTCTAGTAGAACTGAGATTGTGATTTATTGAATACCTCTCTAGAACCAAGTTTATGGTAATATTGTTGAGTGCATAATTTTTTTCCCCTTCTCATTTTTCGGAACCTATTTTCCCCTGTGTACATAAGCCACTTCCTCAGTTCTGTGACTCGCTGCAGACACCAAGGTGCTCTCAACAGCCCTGGAATGTGACCGAGTGGCGTTTACTTAGTCTGATTCTACTCCTCTCCTGAAGCAATGACAAACTAAAAAGCACTAAGTCCTCAAGATTTTTACTTCGAGGGAAAGGAAGTAAAAAGCAAACTGAGAAACAAATGGAACCAGGGAAGAAAGCCAAAACTAGAGACCTTAAATGAATGATAATTTACATGTCCAAGTACCACTATTCAATTCTCAAGTATCGATTCGGACCCATCTGACAAAGCTCATCAACAGTGAGAGAGCACTGGCTATGAGCGGGTGGAAATTCTATGAAATTCCAAAAGCCATCGGATAGCACAGAACCTCCAAAAATATGCTCCGTGAGATGTTATTTTGCACAAAGAACATACAGATAATGTCATTCTAGTGCTAAATCTAGCAGATAAAATTGATTGTGATTGATAAGACTCGGAGCTTTTTTTTTTTTTTTTTTTAGACTCTTAAAGTCGAATTACTGCATGGCAAATGGTTTTTCTAAAAGTCATAAGCCCCAAATTCAGGAAATTCTAACTTTAGTTCTAACCATATTTCTGCTGATACTGAGCAATGATAGACTCACAGAGATTTATAGCTCTATAGCAGGCTGAGATGTCACCGAGATACCTCAGCATCCCTGCCGAGAACTCAGCTGCAGTCTTGAAGTTTAAAAACGAATTCTTTTCCAATAGATTCTACGGTAAACCGGTCTTCTCCAACAACAGACAACCAAAGTCAAAGAGGAGAACTTTCCTGCTCACTCATCTGAGTTTGGCATGTAGGGCTGAGTAACAGGAAAAGCAGAGAGAGGAACCTACAAAATGCATTAAGGAGTTACCTGTGCTTAGGAATCTTGTCTCTGACCTGCCTCTGTTGCTGCCTAACCGTGAGTCACATTAACTGTGTTATGTTACCTGGACAGAATAAGGTGGCTCGATTTCACAGCATGTCCAACTTCTAGTATAAATAATCTTTAATTGAAAGAGCACTTTTCATCTAGAACTTGGTGACAGTAGAAAAAAAAAACATATTTTCCCTCATGATTTGTATATGAAGATAAAAGTCCTGTTAGAAAAAAAAAATTATGGTATGTCCCATTCTAAAACACATATGGAACTATACGAAGCTACATGTGATGATTATATAAATCTTTCCTGTTCCTTGTTTACCTATATGTATTTTCCATCTTTAGGACTATGTATTATTTTGTAGTAATAAAAACAGAAAAATATGTAACAAGTAATAAAAATTGAGTCATTCCAATGTTATGGAACACGTAATGTATTTTAGGTCATCAGAACTTGGAAAAATCCTGATATAGAGGAGAAAGTTAAAGAAGACAAAAATATGGGTTTAGATTCTTCTCTTTTATGTGGAGATTTGACATCTAAATGGGTCCATGAGTGAGCCCCAACATCTCAGGCTCATCTCATACCATCCCCCAAGTTTCTCATGTGCACCTTTGTATCATCAAATCTCTACCTTGGCCATTCCACCACTAGCACACTTCCCTGAAAGTACTTGGTGTGTTAATTTTCCAAGAAGTGCTACACGCATTAAGAAATATCCTTTGCCAAAGATAAATACCATTATGAGTGTGGTTCATTTGATGTGCAAGCAAATGGGTTGTGTGATTGATAAAGAAATGAACATTAATGAAGGTTTTAAAAGAGCTTTATTTGGTTGTAATTAACATATACAAACTACATACATTTGATGCACACAGATTGGCAAGTTTAGACATACACATACTGAAACCACAACCAAGATGTGAAAAATATATATCATGAGGGAAATTTTTATTGGATAGTTTATGTATTTACACTTCCAATGTTATCCCTTTTCCTGGTTCTCCCACAACCCCTCTTCCTGCTTCTATGAGGGGGTCCCACCCATCCACCTACTCCTACCTTAAGACCCTGGCATTCCCCTACACTGGAAAAATGAGCCTTCACAGGACAGTT
Source organism: Micromys minutus (assembly GCF_963924665.1). NCBI lineage: Eukaryota > Metazoa > Chordata > Mammalia > Rodentia > Muridae > Micromys > Micromys minutus. The sequence continues at coordinate 12,575,200 of NC_137954.1, read as the reverse complement.
TCTTCTCCCACTGATGCCAGACAATGCTATCCTCTTCTACATATGCCGCTGGAACCATGGCTCCCGCCATTTGTACTCTTTGGTTGGTGGTTTAGTCCCTGGGAGCTCTGGGCATCTGGTTAGTGGTATTGTTATTCTTCCTGTGAGGTTGCAAACCCCTTCAGTTCCTTCAGTCCTTTCTCTAACATTGGGGTCCCCGTGCTCAGACTAATGGTTAGCCGCAAGCATCTTAATCTGTATTAGTAAGACTCTGGCAGAGCCTCTTAGGAGATATCTGTATCAGGCTCCTGTCAGCATGCACTTCTTGGCATCAGCAATAGTAACTAGGTTTGGTGGCTGAATATGAGATGGAGCCCCAGGTGGGGCAGTCTCTGGATGGCCTTTCCTTCAGTCTCTGCTCCACTCTTGTCCCTGTATTGTCTCTCATGAATATTTAGCCAGATGCTGGAAATAACCCAAATGTCCTTCAATAGAGGAATGGATACAGAAATTGTGCATTTACACAATGGAGTACTACACAGCTATTAAAAACAATGAGTTCATGAAATTCTTAGGCAAGTGGATGGAACTAGAAAATATCATCCTGAATGAAATAACCCAGACTCAAAAGAACATACATGGTATATACTCACTGATAAGTGGATATTAGCTCAAAACTTGGAACACCTAAGATAAAATTCACAGACCATATGAAGCTCAAGAAGAAAGAAGACCAAAATGTAGATGCTTCAGTCCTTCTTAGAAGGGGGAACAAAATACTCACGGGAAATTTTATTCGAAGAAGTAGAGCACATATTTAATGTCATCTATCAGGGACCTAAATTTGTTGGAACCAGACCTGTAAAGCAGACCTATTACTGTTCTAGACAAAGCAACTTGACCCTGCCAACAGATATTAGTTTGACTTCATATCAGCTGCCGTCTTTATTTTATGGATGTATATCCTTGGTGTCTAACTCTACAGAAGTCAGATGAGATCTACTAATCAGGCTAGGAAAACCAATCACCTTCAGTTTAAAGTAATCCCCATGTTCAGTCATACAACCCCGAGCATATTGCTGATAGAAAATTGAAGAGCCAAAATTTAAACAATTTTAGAACAATTTTCTACCTAATCCCTCTCTGTCAGGATAATGTTCTGAATTAAAGATACCGTTTTAGAAGCTGGGCAATATGGGTTCAAACCTATGATCCCAGAAAGAACTCTGGAGAATGAAGTTGAAGTCTCAAGTTTTGAAGCCAGTATGGGATAGATACAGAGTTCCAAGGCAGCCTACAGAGTTCCCTCCCTCTTTCCCTCCCTTTCTCTCTTTCTCCTTCCCTCTCTCGTCTCTCTCTGTCTCTCTCTCTGTCTCTCTCTGCTACAGGAATCTACCGGAAGGTCTGTCTGTCTCTCTCTCTCTGCTACAGGAATCTATGCCTGTATAGTTAAAATTCTGCCCCACAAGATCTCCTCCAGAAGGAGACAAAAGAAGAAAGGGTTCATCTTTCATAAGCATGCAGACCTTTGTCTATCACTGCAATGTTCGAAAAGACATCCTCAGTATACAACAAGGAGACTTCCAGAAAATGTCTCGAGAGCTAGCAGCTTCCACGGTTTATGATAGCTCAAGCAGGCTTTCTTTAATGAAAAGTTCAATTGCCTTAACATCTTGGAGACATGAACATAGAACTGAAAATCAAAATGACTGTATCCTTTGAGATACATTTTGAAGAGCTATATTTTCTAGTGGCATTATCACTGTTCAGGACACCCCATGATATTTCTTTTGGAATGTATTGTTGTTGTTATAGATTAACAAAAATATAATATTTTATTACCTTAAAATCCTACTTTGGTTTTATTATAAAATAGAAAACAACGAATTTGGTCACAAGTTAGTAAGAAATTATAGGATACTATATCAAACTCATATCCAAATTACGAATAAATGATGCCTTTGAAGAGGATGGAAAGATTTCATTAACAGACTATCGAGAATGTTCTCAGTGAAGGCAGTATCACTAGACTAGGAGATGCCCTAGTTACATCCTGGGAGTTGGTTCTGCTCCATGACACATAAGACAGTGAAGGTGGAGAGAAAGAAGATCATCTCCCCTCTCACTGCTTCTGTGGGACCATAGCAGAGCATCAGGGGATGAGTTAATGGGTTACATTAGACAAACCATGAGCCATCCACATCTCGGTTTGGAACCTAAGACAAAGAGAGTACATGCAAGCAGATGAATAGAGCACAAATAGGAATCCAGGCAGGCAGTAACCAGACACTTCTTTGTTCAGAGGATCTGACCACAGAGTGATCAGAAACACCCCACAATAAAAAGGTATGGAGTTTGAGACACCCAGAGCAAGACAACCAAAAAGGCCAAAGCAGACACTCAGTCCTCTGGGATACAGGTGAAAGGGGTTTCAAGAAAGACAGGCCTTACCTGAGCACAGAGGGAATCCAATGACCTGGTATGTCAGATCCATGGTCCATTTGAGTAGTTATCAGTTCTAAGCCTCATCTCCAGAAGAACTGAGACATTAGACACAACCTGTAAGAGAGGATGGGGAAATAAAGATGTCTGAGAACACGAGGCCATGAACAGATAGATGAAAGAGAGCAAGGAAGATGGAGACAGGACACAAAGAAGGTCTCTCTGAAGCCTAGTCAATCTCTCTGGAGAGATGAACACTCACACAAAATCTGCTGCATCTGTTTCACAGTGTCTGTCACTGTCTTCTGCTGGCGAGCCTCATGGGTAGGACGCTACCCCTCCTTCCCCCGCAGTTTATTGTTCTTAGAAGGGAACTGTTCCATCCCACAGATGGATAGGACCTGTCTTTCTGTTGTTTTAATTCAACTATCCAAGATTGGTACAGCTGAAACCAGACCGTGGTTTTCAAAGAGCAGACAAATTGAGACCACACTAAATTCTAAACTCGCCCATGTTCTGGTTTCATTACGCTCTTGAAACCCAAGGCAATTTTGTGGAAAGAAAAAAAGTTCATAAAACTGGGTTCGGATGTTCACAAACTTGACCCAGTTCTAAGTGTTAATTCAGGGTGCACTGCAAACAGCAGAAGTGAAACTCAATGTGTGCATGTGGGAAATATTATTATTATGGGATGGACTTATTAACCCGAGGAAAGGGTTATTATTAAGTGACTAATGTATTAGCCCAAACCCATAAGCAAAGGGTGGACACAGCCAATTGGAAAATATTGAAAGACTACAACTGTTCTGCTCAACTTCTGCTAGCCATCCTTAATTCCCTGACCTCAACATCAAGCATCCCACTGAAATTTTCATGATATGAAGCACGCTTTCATTCTTGAAAGGTGCATCTGTTGCACCAGTAACCATACACTTGAAAATTCTGGGATGTATATGTTCGCTCGTAGCAAAACGCGGCAAGAATCCAAGACGCACCCCCTTGCTATAGCTATTCCTCCCTGTCCTCTTTCTACTGCCCTAGCCTTATCTCCTCCTTTGACCAGAGCTAATTATTTCCATCTGTATCATGACTCTGCTTCCTGCTTGTTGTCCCGGGGACAAAGGACTTCAAAATGCCCTAGTGGTAGCTATAATGTGCATTTGAATGGGATCTTTGTTGTGTCTCCTAGCAATATTAATAATAAATAAATACGCTCTCCTTAGGAGACTTTTAGGGATGGTAAATGGGCTCACTCCGCTTCTACCCTTCCTCATTACCACGTCTTCTTCCTGATGAGGCTAGGCATCATGTGGGTGTCCCTGTTCTGATGAACGCATTGTTTTTGCCAGCAGAACTTCAGCTGCATCTTCTGAAAGCCACTGTGGTACCTTATGAGTCTGGCTGACTCTCCTTTACTCTTCTTCATAATAGAACATGTGGAGCCCATTCCAACGCCCCTTTGATATGAGATGGATTTCTTATCAGAATCTTATCTGTACTCTTCTCAGAATGGAATTCTGAGTCTGTTTATTTGACATCCTACTGGTCTCTGGATAGTACTAATGATGCAATTCCCTGGCAGCAGAAACAGAATGCTTAGATTAGGTACCTTTCTCTGTGAAGATGAAGGACCCACTTACCCTTTTAGAATGGAGAGACCTCAGTGTACACAACTTGCCTTGGTCTCCTAGCATTGAACCATATGGAAGATTCTGTATTCCTGACAGTCTAGCACCCATAATAGATCAATTATGCCATCTCTCTGAAATTTTTATTTTATTTTAGCATGCATCTCTCCCTCCCTCCCTCTCTTCCCCTCTATCCCCCCCCCCGTGTGTGTATGTGTGTGTGTGTGTGTGTGTGTGTGTGTGTGTGTGTGTGTGTGTGTTTCCCTATATCCTGACTGTGCTGGATAGTTTTGAATCTACAATGCTTCCAGAATTTATTCAGTTAAAAAAAAATAAAAACAGGAAGGTGAATTAAATGGAGATATAAAAGGAGTTGCTCCCTTGCATCTAGTAGGCCTTCGATAATGGCATTAATCCCCACTGTCCACTTACCACAACATAATTTTGGATTTACTATGTTGAATGAGAGAAAAGAGGACTAGGTAGTAGCAAAGATTTTCATCTCATGTTCCTTTCTCTGATAGACCAGAAAACCTTTGCAGTTGTTACTATAATTCCCATTCACAATATATATATATTACATATATGGACACACACACACACACACACACACACACAATAGTTGTGCATTCGGGGACAGGGTCAGTTACCCAGGATCCCATTTACTACTTGGATTTATAGACTCTCTAGCAGAAGGACGAGAGGTATCTTTATGGAATTTAGGTCTCTAAGCATTTTTATCACCTCAGAATTTGTCCATTAATACCACATGTGATTAGCTATTTCCCTCTCCCACATCTAAGTGGTCATAAATCCCTTTGAGAAGAGCTAAAATGATGGTGCCGTACATTCCCGTAGTATCGAGTCTCTCCTTCGAATTGGCCACCTGATCAACTTCAAGTCTGAAAATGACTCGGGTCCAAGAACGGAGCAAAGAACCGTGCTCAGCCTCCGGCTCAACCGCTCCTGCCGTTATCTTCTCTTACGAGCCCAAAGCTCCCAAGAGTGCCATTGAGCTCTGTGGCCGTCCCTCCTAACCTGCTGAGCTATGGTCCTTTTTGTTCTCTTTTCTTTGGCTCTTGTTTCTTTGCGCTACGGAAGGAAATGATGTTTTCGTCCTGAGACGTGAGCGATGAGGAAAAGCCGGGAAGGGAAGCTGACTGCTCAGTTTCCAGGAACAAGAGTTTCACACTCTGCCGTTTCTCTGGCAATTTTTCTGAAAGCATTTCTGAGACAGCCAGGATGTTTTCAATGATGTGCTGAATCTCCCTCCATTCCAGTGTGACCAACATGAGCGTTACTGCAAGAAACACCCTTAGAGATGTTCGAGACGGTCCCTGTGATACGTCGGTCAATCTCTTTGGACAGATTTCTCGCCAGAAAGTTCACAGATACTGGAACTTTCTCTGATAGAAATACCTTCCTATGTGTGTGGGTCGAATTCTTTCATCAGCAATAAAGACATCAAAGCTACCCGGGAGGCAGAGATTGGCCTCACAGGCTTTATATTGTTTTTAATGTTTTAAAAGGGATGATCTGAGAGATGGCGTTAACTCCAAAAAGTAGAAGTAGGAAAGCAAAGTGTTAAGAAAGAAGCCCAAGAAGGCTGCATCTCTTTTAACTCAGGGTGGTTTAGTTAGCAGGCCTCCGGGAGCCCAGAAGGAAAGGACCGGCAAAGCAAGCACACAGCCGAAAGTTACAGAGGAGTGTGAAGAAACAGTTCCACAACCAGTACCAACAGGAGAAACACTAGGTAATGAAAACGTGAAGATGCAAGAAAATATCACTATATCTGAAGAAAAATAAAAAAACTTAATCTGATCTAAATATGCCTCAGGGTAAGAGATGGAAGGCAACGGTATTCAGAAAGCCAGAGGCCAAGTCTTTTTCGACTCCCACAAAATCTTCCAAGAAAGCTTCCAACACACCCGGAAACAAAAACCCCAGTCTGCCCACTCAAGTGAGAATTAGTTCATTAGCAAGAAGGACATCAGAGCTAACCGAAGAGCTTATCAAGAATAATTAGGGTGTGGTGACACACAATCACACTGTGGAATTCGGAGGTAGGCTGATTGTGAGTTTCAGGCCAGTCTCGTTGTCTGCAAAAGGTCACCTGAATAAACCAAGATTCGTTATTTAAAGGCCAGACTTAAGTCCTGGGGTTGGTGGCATAACACATAGACAGCATATACAGGGTCCTGGCCTCACTAGCCAGAACTGTCAAAAATAATAAAATAAAATAAAACCCCAACGACAGAAGGTTCTCTCCTGCTGATTCCATCACAGCCTTTCAACCAAAAGTCCTGGACTTAAATGGTTTTTGAGACGTTTCCATGGGTGTCTCTGAATTTAATATTTTTGTTTTAAGTACTAAGGGTTTGACACACAAAATATATATTTTTTAAGTGTTCAGTGTATTTGCTGATGCTTCTATATACTTGCTTTTAAAAAAATAAACTATTATATTCCCTTCTGGGTGAATGCACTACAAAAAAAAGTACAATTCTTATAACTGCAGTGAGTGACTTGTCCTCTGGTCTTCTCGTGGAGCTTGCTGAACCAAGGAATCTTCTAGTCTTGCATTCTGTACTCATCCAGAATGCCCACTTCTTCCATCCTTTATTTCTTCCTCTACCATCTCCCCTTTGGGAGTGTTTGCCATTGTTTTGCCCAACTTTCTTTCTTTCTTTCTTTCTTTCTTTTTAATTGAACAGCTTTATTTTAAAAAACAAAGATAAATGTACAGATTTTAAGCATTTTTGCATAAAAGTATACGAATACATTTTTGTCAGTACTTGGTTTTTTTTAAAGGTTTGATAGTGTACATTGAGATCTTACTAGTTACAATGAGCATAAAGTACATGTAAAACAAGATGTAACCTGGAATTAGTCAAAGTTTTCTTGGTGTGTAAAGATTAAGCATAATGGTTTTTCATTTTCTTTCTTTCTTTTTTTCCCTGAACTAAACACAGTCTGTGCGTTGTTTCTGGAGTGTTCTGAGCTTTCTGGGGTTAGTATCCAATTATCAGTGAATGCATATTATGTCTGTTCTTTTGTGACTGGGTTAATTCACTCAGGATGATATTCTCTAGATGCATCCATTTTCTTAAGAGTTTCATAAAGTCATTGCTTCTGATAGCTGAGTAGTACTCCATTGTGTAAATATACCACATTTTTTGTATCCATTCATCTACTGAAGGACATCTGGGTTCTTTCCAGCTTCTGGCTATTATAAATAGAGTTGCTATGAACATTGTGGTGCATGTGTCTTTGTTGTGTATTAAAGTGTCTCTGGGGTATATGCCCAGAAGTGGAATAACTGGGTCTTCAGGTAGTACTATGTCCAATTTTCTGAGGAATCGCCAGACTGATTTCCAGAGCAGTTGTACCAGTTTACAACCCCACCAACAGTGGAGAAGTTTTCCTCTTTCTCCGAATCCTCGCCAGCATTTGCTGTCATCTGAATTTTTGATCTTAGCCATTCTGACTGGTGTGAGGTGGAATCTCAGGGTTGTTTTGATTTGCATTTCCCTGATGGCTAAGGATGTCAAGCACTTCCTTAGATGCTTCTCTGCCATTCCTCAATTGAGAACTTTTTGTTTAGCTCTGTACCCCATTTTTAATAGGGTTGTTTGATTCTCTGGTGTCTAGCTTCTTGAGTTCTTTGTATACCTTGGATATTAGTCCTCTATCTGATGTGGGGTTGGTAAAGATCTTTTCCCAATCTGTTGGCTGCCGTTTTGTTTTCTTGACAGTATCCTTAGCCTTACAGAAACTTTGCAATCTCATTAAGTCCCATTTGTCAATATTTAACCTTAGAACACGAGCCATTGGTGTTCTGTTCAGAAAATTTTCTCCTGTGCCTAAGGTTTTTCCTACTTTCTCTTCTAACAATTTTAGTGTACCTGGTTTAATATGGAGATCTTTGATCCACTTGCACTTGAGCTTTGTACAAGGAGATAAGAAAGGGTCTATTTTCATTCTTCTGCATGCTGAGTGCCACTTGGACTAACACCATTTGTTGAAGAGGTTGTCCTTTTTCCATTGAATGTTTACAGCTCCTTTATCAAAAATCAAGTGACCATATATGTGAGTTTGCCCAACTCTCTAAGTGCCACCCAGCAGTAAGATTGCCTAGTCTGTGGACAACTTCATAGGGTATCAGATTTCACATCTTATGGAAGTGCCTTTATGTCAATGGATTCTTGATTATCCAACCTCACAGTCCAGTCAGGCTCTCTGATCCACCCCCTCAAAATCTAACCCCAGGAGTATTTGCTCAATTCCGGTCAACCTAATGATTGTGGTTTTTCACCGTACAACCTCCTCTTTAACTAACCAGGCCCAACATGACCTCAGCTATGACACTGAGAGTTCACCCAAGCTCTGGGCTTGGAAGCCAGGAGAGGAGGTAGGGAGAGCATCTTGAATGTGACATCTCTTGTAAGAATTAGATTTTTGTTGTTGTTGTTTTTTGAGACAAGGTCTCACTATGGTGGGCCTGTCTGGCCTAGAGCTCACTATGCAGATTAGGCTGGCCTAGAACTTCCTATCTTGATCTGCCCGCTTTTCCAGTGCTAAATTAAAGGTGTACATCAGGTGTAAGACTCTTGCTCCACCTTCTAGCACCTTAGAACTGATAGTTCTTCCTTTTCCCAACGAGCCACTTCTGTAAGCCCAAGACATTTGGAAAGGTGGGATAATCTGCCTTTTCAGGCATTATCTAATAGTGCATGACAACCAATCTCTGTAACTCTGGTTCTGGCCAGGTCTTTAACCTGCCCTCAACTACGCATATTCTATGACAGAGGACATTTACCTCTTGAGAACTACCTCAGAGGTCCTCAAGCACTCACACAGAAGTAAGCCATCTGTGCTGGCTGGATTTATATCAAGCATCAGTTGAGAAGATGCCTCCATACAATCCATCTGTAGGCAACGGTGGGACATTTCCTTCATTAGTGATTGACAGAAAGAACCCAGGCCATTGTGGGTGGTGCCACCCTGGGCTGGCCCTGGACTCTACAAGAAAGCAGGTTGCGCAATCAATGGGGAAGAAGCCAGTAAGCAGGATCCCTCCTGCATCAGGACCTGCCTCCAGATTCCTAACCTGTTAGAGTTCCTGTCCAGACTTCCTTCAGTGACGAACAGGGATGTGATACGTGTGCAGTTTAATATGGCCAAGGTGTTTCATCACAGCAGTAGTAATCCTGCCTAAGACACTGTGGTCCTCTATATTCAGTCTATTTTCAATATTTACCTTCAGGGCATTACTACAGTTAAGGACTATTCAGGCAACTCCAAGACCTGTGTGTCGATTATTTGACCCACAGTTTTCAGGAACTTGGGTAAACACACCATAGTCAGCACTTCTCTCGTCCCTGATGCTTTTCTGGGGCCACAATTGTTAAGCAACTAGGCTTCTGATCGCCTCATCCCAGAGGTGATTCTATCCAACTAGGAGCCAGGATTGTGTGGATTGTGAGCGTTTTATGTGCTGGCTGGTGGAAAATTAATTCAAAATCCTTTACCAATTGCTCAAAGCCAAGAAACCAAGAACAACAACAACAAAAACCCTTAGACCTGTTCTTCTGAGTAAAGAAAAATGCCAAAAAGGGGGCATAAGTAGTTGCTGAGCCTCTCTCTATCAGAGGAAATCCTAAAGAGTTTCGCTGTGTCCACAGAAAGAGACTTTGGACTTTCAGACTGCGAAGGGGATTAAGCAAGAGTAGAGCAGGATTCTTAGGATTTGTACATCAACCCCATTTACTAGGTTGAGCACAATCCTGAAATGAACTTGTAACTCCATTAAACATTCATCCAACTCTGGTCACACACAACAAACATCCAACAACTGTTAGCTTCACAGAGCATGGTATGTGTGGAAGAGGCTTCAGAGGGAAGCCTTCTATCCCTCTCTCCCTGCAGAAGAGGCCTAAGGGAATCCATGCTTCTGAAGGTGGCTCATTACTTTCTACCAAGAAGGAGAATTGCATAGGAATTGATTCTGCTGGGAGGAAACCAGTCAGAACATTTGTGAACTAAAAATATGTTGAAAACATGTTAAAGCGCAGTGAGCTGAAGTTTCTGTGACTTTATGAAGCCAGAAAGAAGAGAGACATGGTAAAGGAAAGAAAACATATCTCTTACTTCCAGATTTGCATCATCTGGAGCAACTGTATGTCTGTCTGTCCAATAGGGCTTCCTTGGGGCTTCGGGCTCCAAGAAAGTCGAATTTGAAAGGAGTTGCACCTTCTCTTTCTTCATAAGCTTATAAAACTATCTGGGTTCCTAGAGCTGTGTTTATCTAACAGAAAGGAGCCAAGTATGATTAGAAGGGAAAAGGAGAAGACTGGCCATACTCCCTTCTCATCCTACAGTACCACCTCAGCAGACACAGCTGCGTTCAACACAGGTTTCCATGAAATAGACACAGGTTTCCATGAAATAGCCTTGATTCCTGTTGACCTTTGGAAGAACCACTAACTAGAATTTTACATAAAACCACATGCAGGAATATTCACACAGTATAGGCCCAATGAGATACACTAAGAGGAATTCTGACTTCTGACTGACTCCTACTTTCTTTATCAGAAATTATTATTCATTTGTGTACTGTGTAGTCTGAACTGGGGGTGGGGGAGCACCCTAATGGAGCTCATTACCCATAATGCTTAGAAGAGGCCGTAGGAAAGAGATCTGTGAACAGTGCTTGTAAAAGCAGATACTTTTATGCCCATATATGGTGTAAAGATAACTAACTCAACAAACGTAATTTTCTTCATATAAAAATGTTGACATAAGGCTGATGACTTGCTGTAGATAAAAAAAACAAAGATAAAGAAAAATGAAGGCAGAGATGCAGCCTGCTAAAAAGCTATATTCCTATAAGGAGCCTGACTAATAAAATCAAGGGTATATAAAAAACATTTATAGTCATTTTTAGTATTTTATGGTAAACTTTCTACACTTAAGAGTAGAAAATTCACTTAAGATAATCTGTATGAGAGAATTCCTATATCCATAAATAATATTTTAACATATTGATATGTGATGTGTGTGTGTGTGTGTGTGTGTGTGTGTGTGTGTGTGTGTGTGTTAGACCCTTAACAAAGGCTGTTATCAGCCTTACTCACCACAGTCAATAAATATCTTTGGAAGAATGAATTTAAGATACCTTTTTGTGCACATAGACATATAAAAAGGAATCATCTCATACATGCTACTTTTCATCTGCAATTATGTCACAGGCATATATGTATATAGATATATATTCTCCCTCTGCAGCACATGTTGCTTTTTTCTATGGCATAGGTATATCACAATTTATATGACCAGTTTATGTCTAAGTCCATTGTTTGGAGTCCTTCCCTTCTTTTTTATTATCCATCTAGACTATGATCTGTTCATTTCTCCTTCCTTTTCCTTGGATGGTAATAGAAATATCTCAAATGTTCATTTTATATACATATATATATATATATACATATACATATATTTATTTATTTATTTATTTATATTAGGTTGCTAAAGAAATTGTTGGAAATTCAAACTGCAAGTGCCCCATGCCCAGAAACCTGGATTCCTTTGGCAGAATCCCAGGACAAGAGAACTTGGTGAACTTTTCCAACCATATATCAGCCACTCTAATAGACTCTCTCAGTATTCACACCGTAGGTTTTGTTTCTCTGGAGAGCTCTGACTAAACCAGAAAGATGTTCTAATATCAGTGAAGGAATCTACAGGTTCTTCAGTCTGGCCTGGAAGCCTGAAGAAGCCTGGGCGTTATTCCAGCTTCCCACCCTCCAGATGCCTTGATTCTGTTTTGAGAATTTGAGAGAGAAACATATAAAAGTCTGCTTCCAGATAATTTAAAATTCTTAGCCATGGTATATATACTCAAACAGAAATGTATACACAGGAAGTAGAGAGAGAGTTCAGTAGACAAAGCTTTTGCTTTGCAAGCACAAGGAACTGATTTTGGTGCCTAGAACCCACGTTCAAGAGATTCAAGGTGTGTTAGCTAACCCTTGTGATCTCAGTACTAAAGGAGCAGAGACAGAAGAGTTTCCTGGGGCAGGCTGGCCAATGGGTTAGCTTATTTAGTGAGTTCCAGGCCAGTCAAGGTTTATCTCTAGTCTACACACACACACACACACACACACACACACACACACACACTGATCACACACACTTATTTACCATCATTCACTAACATCAGAACCCAGCCTTTTCAGCCTTCCAACACTGACTGAAGACTGGTGTCTCCCCAAATGTCCTCCATGCCACATTCTATGTGTTAATAGCCTGCATTATCCATCAAGAAAACAAGGTACCTCAAAAATCAGAGCATCATCAAATCACACGTACTTCATCAGAGTACGCACACAGAGCAAACAACTTGGCCTGAGAGACAGATTGGTGTAGACTATTACATGACCTCTGAATCTCTTTCTGATTTAGAGTCTAATTTTAGGGCAAGTTGGTAATACGGTGAATGAACAGGTTCATTCATTCAAGTTTAATTCAGCTGGACGCTGAATGTCCAGTCTGGTAATGCCAAAGGTTGCTATGGACTTCTCTTGACATTGTTTCTTCACTGAGCTTTCCGCAATCTTGGCAGTATGCTTTGACTCTTTCTAATACTGAAGCTGAAAGGGTACAATATGGAAAAATTATACCACCAAAATTTCAAAGGGAAGGATGAGTGGGTAGATGGATGGATAAGTGGATGGATGGATGGATGGATGGATGGATGGATGGATGATAGATAGATAGATAGATAGATAGATAGATAGATAGATAGATAGATAGATATAGATTAGTTCTGGTTTTAAAATTGAGCCCCACAAAACAATTTTTTCAGACATGCTGATCACTGCATATTTCTTAATTGTCATTGTGTCTTATTTTAATTTTAAAAATGAGAATAGAATTCTATAAATTTTCACATATATACTATACAAATTCATAGAAGCCTCACTATGAGAATACTAAACAAGTCCAATCATCACTCAGACTTCCTCTTGTTAGCCATGTTTGTTTGTTTGTTTGAGACAATCTCCAAGATTGGCCTGAACTCACTATTTATGCAAGGATGACCTTGAACTTTTGATCCTCTTTCCTCAACTTCCCAAAATCTGGAATGTCAGGTAGGAGTCACCATGGCAAGTTCATATAATGCTGGGAATCAACTAACCACTTGCTGTAAGCTAGGTAAAGTACTCTACCAACTGAGCTACGTCTCCAGCTCTCTTTGCAATTCCCCCTTTCAGTAACACCTACTCCCAACCTCTTCACAATCAGCCATTTTCCTCAGTCTCATAGTTTAAGGTCTTGGAAAATTCAAAATAAATGGCTTCACATGCTGTGCATATTTTTTTAAATGGCTTTTTTCACTTGCCTTAATGTTTCTTTAAGTCTACCCAAGTTGTTATATGTAACAATAGTTCCTTTTATTTCAAAATAGTATATCATTGGGTGGATGTAACACAATTTATCCAATCAGTCATTGAAGGATCTTGGATATTCCTGTCTCTAATGTTGATAAGTAAAACACTTAGATGCAAATGTTGTGTGGATGTATATTTTTGCTTCTCTTAGATAACTATTCAAGTGATTCTGCTGGGTACCGCGATGGTAACAATGCCTTAGTAAATCGTTAATTGGGTGTATCACTCTTTCCTTTACCTTTACTGGTTGCGGGTGGTCAGTATCGTCATCTATATAGTGGGCATGTTATTCCTACTTGGGTTTTGATCACATTTGTAAGTGGCACCTCAGGGTAAGGGATGGGTATCCAGTAAAACAGATGGCCCCTCCAACACAGTTTGTGTATCCAATTTCCCAGAGACCTATGACATAAAGTAACAATTGATCTATAAAATATCAAAGGCTAACCTCAAAGCTACACTCTCACTTTAATAAACTATACTTGAACTTTCTCTGATGACTTACAGTATAATTAAGCAACAGAGCTGCCAATGAACTGTAGCAGAAATCATTTATAAATGTAACAGAAAATACAATTAAACCCTACATAGAAAAAGCCAGACGGTTCAGTCTGTAGATGAGTCACCCTTTAAGGCCTATTTCTGGGTAAGGCTCTTTTCCCCAGGCCTCTAAAGTCCAGTCACACTTGACTAAATGAATCCTCACTGGATCACTTGAGCATATTTTGCCCCTCTGTCTGAAATGTATACTTTCTCCACGTGGTGATAAGCCCTGCCCCCACACAGATTCAGCCTGCACACCAACTCCTCTGTTTTTTATTGAGCTGTTTATCATAACCAGAAATGATCTTATTGATTTAGGCATATCTTTACCTATTGCCTCAATAGCTCCTTGCCAACAAAATGCTTCATCCATAGCAAATAAGTTATAAGTGAGTTAAGGGGGCAGATGGCCGGACAGATAACCATATGTGTAAGAAATGTTTCCTTGCAGAGACTTCCGGTAGGCATGTGTCAGTCACACTACATGAAGTGCAGGCCCTGGCTGTAATTTAGTCTTCACACATCCTAACTGTCGGGAAGGACAAAGAGAAGAACCACCATTCCTCTGCTCTAAGCATTTCTCTATCTTGTGAGGAACAGACACAAAGGAAACTGCTACAAACCAGCCTGTCCTTCTGGGAATATCACTGGAGTAGGCCTTTTGTTCAGACAGAAGACCCTAATCATAAGCACAGATGTCTGAGACTGTGTCTCACCGGGAAACCAAGCAAGCATCTCTTCTGAGAATGTAAAAGGTTGCCTACAGGGTGGGTAGGCCATGCTTCCTTTGAAGAAATGTTTCTCTTCTGAGAATGAGCTTGGATGGTATTGTGCCTACACACCTGCTCTGTTCTCATGGAACGCTGTTGTTCTTGAAGAGAGGAATGCAGAAAATCTGTTACTTGGGGCCCTGAAAACACAAGCCATACAGGCTTGATCTCACTTCGTGCAAAAACAGACTTGCCCTGGGTTTCACCATGATGTCTGTGTTCACGGTGCGATTAAAGCAAAAACAACCTAGACTTTGAATGAATGAGTGAAGCTACCCTTTGCTTTTGGGATTCAGAAAAGAAAATACAAGACCATGAACATCATTTATTCACATGCATGTATCTCGGTGTGTGTTTGTCTGTGTCAACACTGGCCTGTTATTTTCTGATGCAGAACATTCCAAGAAGAAAGTCAGTCTAAGAAAAATAAAGAACACTGAGGAACTGGACCTTAGGATAGGTTGAAAGGTAATGTCTCTTGTTTGGGACTCACTGTCTAGAACCAGAACCATGAAAGCCTGACCCATTTTCCAACTGATTCGTGCTGTTTTCTGTCCAGTGAAATGATAAGACTTACAACAGCATCCTAGATTGTGGCATAAAACACGTCATCTTCATAAAAATAGTTTCGTTTAGGTCTTCTAGCATGTAGTAAACATTTGTTGAGTGCCTAACATATGCCATCAACCTTATAAAAGCCAAAGGGTCAGAAGTATTAAGGAAGAAAGCCAATGATGAAGGCACAGTCTCTGCCACCTATATAGTATGTTTTGACATGCCGACAGTGAAGCCTTCAAAATGCTTTTCAGTTTTTGACCACTGTATCTATGTTAGGCTCTGTCAATAAAAGATGCTACAGGGTGGCTGTGAGTCTGAAGCAGGAGAGCTTGCAACCTTTCCACCTGCCTTGTGTTTGGGTAGACGCTGCTCTGGACTGGCTTCTACACTCTGAGCATCACCTCATCTAATATCAGGAGCTTAGCACACTTTAGTCTTTTCTAAGAGAGGTCCAATAACACCAGCCACTGGAGAGCCAGAGGTCTGGGCTCCAGGCATTCAAGCCCTCTTCTGCACAACTGTGGTTTTATTGACTTCATCTTCTTCCTCTTGCTCCTCTAACCCTGGCGATCACAACTGCATTGTTCCCTCCATGATGCTGCCTCTCACAACCCTAGTCAACCACATCATACCCAGCTGGTGCTTCCTTAAGTTAAATTCTCTAGGTTCAAATAATAACTTTGATCTTGGTCTCATCGCTGGACCCTGGAAAATACAGGTGCACCAAATAGGAATGTCGAGAAACACTGTCTGAAGTTTACAGTCCAACTGAGTCACTCCGTAAGTTATTTGTCCCTAAAATTATAATAAAGGGGACTATCTTTGTGAATGCTGAAAACTGGGTTTATCATGTTTCTAATGAAAATTTATTAAGAAAATTAAAATAGGCTTATAAATGTTTGAGTGGTCTCAAAACTCTTTACAATTTTAGCTCATTTTTCTATCTTGAAACACAATACAGATTTGCATATGTTTAGAAATAGTTATGACTATGCCAAAATAGCATAGAAGTACTATGTAATATTTTAATATGGGATTTTGTGAACCCCTTACTGATTGATGTAGGTAAAAGTTATTTTGTCCAGCTTAATAACTGATTCTTAACATACCATTTCCTTAGCCGAAAATAAAGCACACTGCTGTTGTGGTTTTAGGATATGACTCTTTAGGAAGGCCTAGATAAAATAAAGGCCCCTAGATTTTATTTGCTGTGTTGTATAAAAGCAGACTTATACCCCAATGCTATTAATAAAATATTTAAACTGTCCAATGAATCCATGAAAATAACAATTATTTTTAAAGGCTATAATTTTCATTAAATTTTTAACTAGATTTAATATAAAGCTGCAATAATATCTCTTAGTGATGATTTCACTGTACTAAATCAACGTCATAATTTTTTTAAAATCATATGCCCATATTATAACCAGTTAGGTCCCTTCCCCTCCATTTGAAATACCAGAGTCAGAAAAATTGGCATAAAGCTAGGCATGGTGACACACACCTTCATTCCTAGCCTAGGGCTACCTAGAAAAACACTGTCTGGAAAGAAAGAAAGAAAGAAAGAAAGAAAGAAAGAAAGAAAGAAAGAAAGAAAGGAAAGAAAGAGGAAGGAAGGAAGGAAGGAAGGAAGGAAGGAAGGAAAGAGTTAATGAAGCAGAAATTGAAGAAAAGTGTTGATCCAATTCTCACCACAACTCACTATTTTGAACCCAAAAATTTTAACCTTGAAAGTTTTATGTTATGCTATAATAAATGTGAAGTTGTGTGGGAACCAATAATGCTGATTCTTTGGCACATGAGAAATCAATTATAGTTGTCTAGAATGAAAAAACTTTGAAACAAACCACCAAGGACTTAGGCACTACCAAAATGAAAGCACCCCCACCCCTCCAGACCCACACTGGTTCCAAAAATAAACTGCAGTTTCTTTCTTACTACCCTTGAGTCTTAATTTGTCCTATTTATACTGTGGAACCATTTTTGAAATCCTGAGAGTTTTCCTTTATGCCAGAGCTTGGGAATGTAGTGGGAATTCACATTAAATACATGCTATAATTTTATTTTATTTTTAAATGACATTTTATGTGTATGACAGTGTTTTTGCCTACATGCATATATGAAAAGCACATGTATGCCTAGTGCTCTTTGGCAGA